>NC_086358.1:318473-383473 GCF_036324505.1 Eleginops maclovinus | reverse complement strand
CTGTAGTATTATAGTTGTAGTATCTGTAGTATTATAGTTGTAGTATCTGTAGTATATAGTTGTAGTATCTGTAGTATTGTAGTTGTAGTATCTGTAGTAGTATAGTTGTAGTATCTGAGTATAGTGTAGTATCTGTAGTATTATAGTTGTAGTATCTGTAGTATTATAGTTGTAGTATCTGTAGTATTATAGTTGTAGTATCTGTAGTATTATAGTTGTAGTATCTGTAGT
This sequence comes from Eleginops maclovinus, assembly GCF_036324505.1. Classification (NCBI taxonomy): domain Eukaryota; kingdom Metazoa; phylum Chordata; class Actinopteri; order Perciformes; family Eleginopidae; genus Eleginops; species Eleginops maclovinus. The sequence goes on along the minus strand of NC_086358.1, from coordinate 383,242 downwards.
ATTGTAGTGGTAGTATCTGTAGAATTGTAGTTGTAGTATCTGTAGTATTGTAGTTGTAGTATCTGTAGTATTATAGTTGTAGTATCTGTAGTATTATTGTAGTAGTATCTGTAGTATTATAGTTGTAGTATCTGTAGTATTATAGTTGTAGTATCTGTAGTATTATAGTTGTAGTATCTGTGTATAGTTGTAGTATCTGTAGTATTATAGTTGTAGTATCTGTAGTATTATAGTTGTAGTATCTGTAGTATTATAGTTGTAGTATCTGTAGTATTATAGTTGTAGTATCTGTAGTATTATAGTTGTAGTATCTGTAGTATTATAGTTGTAGTATCTGTAGTATTATAGTTGTAGTATCTGTAGTATTATAGTTGTAGTATCTGTAGATTATAGTTGTAGTATCTGTAGTATTATAGTTGTAGTATCTGTAGTATTGTAGTTGTAGTATCTGTAGTATTATAGTTGTAGTATCTGTAGTATTATAGTTGTAGTATCTGTAGTATTATAGTTGTAGTATCTGTAGTATTTTAGTTGTAGTATCTGTAGTATTATAGTTGTAGTATCTGTAGTATATAGTTGTAGTATCTGTAGTATTATAGGTGTAGTACTGTAGTATTGTAGTTGTAGTTCTGTAGTAGTATAGTTGTAGTATTGTAGTTGTAGTATCTGTAGTAATATAGTTGTAGTATCTGTAGTATTATAGTTGTAGTATCTGTAGTAGTATATTTGTAGTAGTATCTGTAGTATTATAGTTGTAGTATCTGTAGTATTATAGTTGTAGTATCTGTAGTATGTAGTTGTAGTATCTGTAGTATTATAGTTGTAGTTCTGTAGTATTATAGTTGTAGTATCTGAGTATTATAGTTGTAGTATCTGTAGTATTATAGTTGTAGTATCTGTAGTATTATAGTTGTAGTATCTGTATTGTAGTAGTTGTAGTATCTGTAGTTTTTAGTTGTAGTATCTGTAGTATTATATTGTAGTATCTGTAGTATTATAGTTGTAGTATCTGTAGTATTATAGTTGTAGTATCTGTAGTATTAGTTGTAGTATCTGTAGTATATAGTTGTAGTATTGTAGTATAGTTGTAGTATCTGTAGTATTATAGTTTGTAGTATCTGTAGTATTATAGTTGTAGTATCTGTAGTATTATAGTTGTAGTATATGTAGTATTATAGTTTGTAGTATCTGTAGTATTATAGTTGTAGTATCTGTAGTATTGTAGTTGTAGTATCTGTAGTATTGTAGTTGTAGTATCTGTAGTATTATAGTTGTAGTATCTGTAGTATTATAGTTGGTAGTATCTGTAGTATTATAGTTGTAGTATCTGTAGTATTATAGTTGTAGTATCTGTAGTATTATAGTTGTAGTATCTGTAGTATTATAGTTGTAGTATCTGTAGTATTATAGTTGTAGTATCTGTAGTATTATAGTTGTAGTATCTGTAGTATTATAGTTGTAGTATCTGTAGTAATATAGTTGTAGTATCTGTAGTATTGTAGTTGTAGTATCTGTAGTATTATAGTTGTAGTATCTGTAGTATTATAGTTGTAGTATCTGTAGTATTATAGTTGTAGTATCTGTAGTATTATAGTTGTAGTATCTGTAGTATATAGTTGTAGTATCTGTAGTATTATAGTTGTAGTATCTGTAGTATTATAGTTGTAGTATCTGTAGTATATAGTGTAGTATCTGTAGTATAGTTGTAGTATCTGTAGTATTATAGTTGTAGTATCTGTAGTATTATAGTTGTAGTATCTGTAGTATTATAGTTGTAGTATCTGTAGTATTATAGTTGTAGTATCTGTAGTATTGTAGTTGTAGTATCTGTAGTATTATAGTTTGTAGTATCTGTAGTATTATAGTTGTAGTATCTGTAGTATTATAGTTGTAGTATTCTGTAGTATTATAGTTGTAGTATCTGTAGTATTATAGTTGTAGTATCTGTAGTATTATAGTTGTAGTATCTGTAGTATTATAGTTGTAGTATCTGTAGTATTGTAGTTGTAGTATCTGTAGTATTATAGTTGTAGTATCTGTAGTATTGTAGTTGTAGTATCTGTAGTATTATAGTTGTAGTATCTGTAGTATTGTAGTTGTAGTATCTGTAGTATTATAGTTGTAGTATCTGTAGTATTATAGTTGTAGTATCTGTAGTATTATAGTTGTAGTATCTGTAGTATTATAGTTGTAGTATCTGTAGTAATATAGTTGTAGTATCTGTAGTATTGTTGTTGTAGTATCTGTAGTATTATTAGTTGTAGTATCTGTAGTATTGTAGTTGTAGTATATGTAGTATTATAGTTGTAGTATCTGTAGTATTATAGTTGTAGTATATGTAGTATAGTAGTTGTAGTATCTGTAGTATTATAGTTGTAGTACTGTAGTTTTATTGTAGTATCTGTGTATTGTTTGTTATCTGTGTATTAAGTTGTAGATTGTGTTTTTTAGTTGTAGTATCTGTGTTTATTTTTTTGTAGTTTATGTTGTATTTTTTAGTTGTATATCTGTAGTATTATAGTTGTAGAAACGGGAGTATTGTGTTGTGTATCTGTAGTATTGTAGTTGTGTTTGAGTATTATGTTGTAGTATCGTGTATTATAGTTGTGTTTTTTTATATTATGTTTAGATCTTAGATTATATTTGTGTATCTGTGTATTAATTTATACTTTTTTTTTTAAAATTTTTTTATTTTGAAAATTATTTTTGTTATATTTATTTTTTATATTTAAAATATTTTTAAATTTATATTTTTAAAATTTAATTTTATTTTAGTTATTGTGTATTTAGTTGTTTTAATTTTGTAATTGGTTTAAGTTCGTAGTATTTATTTTTATATCTAAATATTTTATTTGTAGTTTTGGGTTTTTTTTTATTTATATTTAAAATTATATTGTATTCTGTAGTATTATGTTTATTTCTGAAAGTTTTTATTTTTCGGGGAAATTTTTGTTTTAAGGTTTGGTTTTTTTATATTTAGATTGAATTTGTTGGAGTTCTGGGTTTGTGTTGTGTATTGTAGTTTTGTGTTTGTTAGATTATATTTTGTAGTATCTGTAGTATTTAGTTGTGATCTGTAGATTTATTTGAGTTTTGGGTATTGTAGTTGTATACTGTAGTTTTATATTTGTAGTATCTGTGTATTATATTGTAGTACTGTAGTTTAATAGGTTTAGTATTGTAGTATAATATTGTTTTTTTGTAGTATTATGTTGTATATTTATATTTGTTTTGTATTGTAGTTTTTAAAGTTGTGATCGTAGTATTATAGTTTTTAGTATTTTTTTTTTTATTATAGTTGTAGTTCTGTAGTAGTATTTTTTTGTGATTGTAGTATTATATTGTGTATCGTAGTATTAAAGTTGTAGTATCTGTAGAAAATAGTTGTGTACCTGTAGTTAAGTTGAGTATCTGTAGTATTATAGTTGTAGTATCTGTAGTATTTAGTTGTAGTATCTGTAGTATTATAGTTGTAGTATTGTGTAAAGTTGTAGTATCGGTTAATAGTTGTGTATCTGAGTTTTAGTGTAGTTCTGTGTATTGTTAGTTGTAGTATCTGTAGTATTATAGTTGTAGTATTGTAGTATTATAGTTGTAGTATCTTGTTAGTATTATAGTTGTAGTATCTGTAGTATTATAGTTGTAGTATCTGTAGTATTTAGTTGTGTATCTGTAGTATTATGTTGTAGTATCTTAGTATTATAGTTGTAGTATCTGTAGTATTATAGTTGTAGTATCTGTAGTATTATAGTTGTAGTATCTGTAGTATTATAGTTGTAGTATCTGTAGTATTATAGTTGTAGTATCTGTAGTATTATAGTTGTAGTATCTGTAGTATTATAGTTGTAGTATCTGTAGTAATAGTTGTAGTATGTAGTATTAGTTGTAGTATCTGTAGTATATAGTTGTAGTATCTGTAGTATTATAGTTGTAGTATCTGTAGTATTGTAGTTGTAGTATCTGTAGTATATAGTTGTAGTATCTGTAGTATTGTAGTTGTAGTATCTGTAGTATTATAGTTGTAGTATCTGTAGTATTATAGTTGTAGTATCTGTAGTATTATAGTTGTAGTATCTGTAGTATTATAGTTGTAGTATCTGTAGTATTATAGTTGTAGTATCTGTAGTATTATAGTTGTAGTATCTGTAGTATTATAGTTGTAGTATCTGTAGTATTATAGTTGTAGTATCTGTAGTATTATAGTTGTAGTATCTGTAGTATTTAGTTGTAGTATCTGTAGTATTATAGTTGTAGTATCTGTAGTATTATAGTTGTAGTATCTGTAGTAATATAGTTGTAGTATCTGTAGTATTATAGTTGTAGTATCTGTAGTATTATAGTTGTAGTATCTGTAGTATATAGTTGTAGTATCTGTAGTATTTAGTTGTAGTATCTGTAGTATTATAGTTGTAGTATCTGTAGTATTAGTTGTAGTTCTGTAGTATTATAGTTGAGTATCTGTAGTATTATAGTTGTAGTATCTGTAGTATTATAGTTGTAGTATCTGTAGTATTATAGTTGTAGTATCTGTAGTATTATAGTTGTAGTATCTGTAGTATTATAGTTGTAGTATCTGTAGTATTATAGTTGTAGTATCTGTAGTATTATAGTTGTAGTATCTGTAGTATTATAGTTGTAGTATCTGTAGTATTATAGTTGTAGTATCTGTAGTATTATAGTTGTAGTATCTGTAGTATTATAGTTGTAGTATCTGTAGTATTATAGTTGTAGTATCTGTAGTATTATAGTTGTAGTATCTGTAGTATTGTAGTTGTAGTATATGTAGTATTATAGTTGTAGTATCTGTAGTAATATAGTTGTAGTATCTGTAGTATTGTAGTTGTAGTATCTGTAGTATTATAGTTGTAGTATCTGTAGTATTATAGTTGTAGTATCTGTAGTTTTAGTTGTAGTATCTGTAGTATTGTAGTGTAGTATATGTAGTAGTATATTGTTGTAGTATCTGTAGTATTGTAGTTGTAGTATCTGTAGTATTATAGTTGTAGTATCTGTAGTATTATAGTTGTAGTATCTGTAGTATTATAGTTGTAGTATCTGTAGTATTATAGTTTGTAGTATCTGTAGTATTATAGTTGTAGTATCTGTAGTATTGTAGTTGTAGTATCCTGTAGTATTATAGTTGTAGTATCTGTAGTATTATAGTGTAGTATCTGTAGTATTAGTAGTTGTAGTATCTGTAGTATTATAGTTGTAGTATCTGTAGTATGATAGTTGTAGTATCTGCTGTAGTATTATAGTTGTAGTATCTGTAGTATTGTAGTTGTAGTATATGTAGTATTATAGTTGTAGTATCTGTAAGTATTATAGTTGTAATCGGTAGTATGTAGTTGTATATCTGTAGTATTAAGTTGTAGTATCTGTAGTAATTATAGTTGTAGTATCTGTATATTATAGTTGTAGATGTAGTATTTAGTGTAGTATAGTAGTATTATAGTTGTAGTATCTGTAGTATTATAGTTGTAGTATCTGTAGTATTATAGTTGTAGTACTCTGTAGTATTATAGTTGTAGATCTGTAGTATTATAGTTGTAGTATCTGTAGTATTGTAGTTGTAGTATCTGTAGTATATAGTTGTAGTATCTGTAGTATTATAGTTGTAGTATCTGTAGTATTATAGTTGTAGTATCTGTAGTATTATAGTTGTAGTATCTGTAGTATTATAGTTGTAGTATCTGTAGTATTATAGTTGTAGTATCTGTAGTATTATAGTTGTAGTATCTGTAGTATTATAGTTGTAGTATCTGTAGTATTATAGTTGTAGTATCTGTAGTATTATAGTTGTAGTATCTGTAGTATTATAGTTGTAGTATCTGTAGTATTATAGTTGTAGTATCTGTAGTATTATAGTTGTAGTATCTGTAGTATTATAGTTGTAGTATCTGTAGTATTATAGTTGTAGTATCTGTAGTATTATAGTTGTAGTATCTGTAGTATATATTGTAGTATCTGTAGTATTTAGTGTAGTATCTGTAGTAATTAGTAGTATCTGTAGTATTCTAGTTGTAGTATCTGTAGTATATAGTTGTAGTATCTGTAGTGTTATAGTTGTAGTATCTGTAGTATTATAGTTGTAGTATCTGTAGTATTGAAGTTGTAGTATCTGTAGTATTATAGTTGTAGTATCTGTAGATAATATAGATTGTAGTATCTGTAGTCTTATAGTTGTAGTATCTTGTAGTATTGTAGTTGTAGTATCTGTAGTATTAAGTTGTAGTATCTGTAGTAATTGTAGTTAGTAGTATTTGTAGTATTGTAGTTGTAGTATCTGTAGTATAGTAGTTGGTAGTATCTGAGTAATGTAGTTGTATGTATCTGTAGTATTATAGTTGTAGTATTAAAGTAGTATCAGTATTCTAAGGTACCTGGGTCATCTTCTCGCGGTTGGCTTTGGGGTTGAGCGGGGCCTCGGTCAGGAGGGTGGGATGTTCCTCTGGAGCGACCCTCAGCTCGTTGTAGAACGAGTGATGCCAGATCTGACACGCAGCAGGAACACGTTAGTGACTCATAGTCATAACATACTGTTTATAAAATATAACGATAGATCAATGTTTTAATGACCTTCTCCATGTCGTCCCAGTTGGTGATGATGCCGTGTTCGATGGGGTATTTGAGTGTCAGGATTCCTCTCTTACTCTGAGCCTCGTCTCCAACATAGCTGTCCTTCTGACCCATGCCCACCATCACCCCCTGAAAGCCACCAAAAGAGGCTCAATAACACTCACAACAACAATAATAATAATACTATTAAAAATACAAATTGAAGATATTCAATAATTGTACTTAAAGAAATGTAAAATAATACAATATAAAATAGAATAAATATTGCTACTCAGAAATGTTAAAAAATATATAATAATTTCATAAAATGTCAAAAAAACAAAAGTGAAATGATAATGATCTCCAGAAGTAAAAAAAGAATTTGTGAAAAAAATAAAATGTCGTAAAAATTATAATAAACAAAATATATTTAAAAAATGTAAGTTTAAAATAAAACACTTTTAAAAAGGAAAGTCGATGCAGCGTCATCATGTCTCTGTTCATCTTTTTTTGGGACAGTGCATAAAACATGGCTTTCAGATTAACAGGTCACCGCCAATCAATGAGCATCCCCTGGGGGGCGTGGCCTGTCCCAGCCAATGATTGCTCACCTGGTGGCGGGGCCGGCCCACGATGGAGGGGAAGACGGCCCTTGGAGCGTCGTCTCCAGCGAAGCCGGCCTTACAGAGACCGGAGCCGTTATCACAGACCAGAGCGGTGCTCTCCTCGTCGTCACACATGGCTGCAGGGGGCGCTGTGGGGGGGTCTCTACAGGACAGAACTGCAGAACGGGGGGGGGGGTCAATGATGGAAAATCCTCTATAGTCAGGAGTGTATTTCACTGAAGCTGCAAAGAGTTTAAAGGCTTTAAGGACAGACACTCCTCCATCAATGCAGCAGGCGTCTAAATAAATACATAAGACCTGAACCCGGCTTCAGTCGTGAACAGAGAAATGAATCCTGCTGACGATGAAGGTTAGGGTATGAAGACACTTTCCCGAGCCTTGCCGTGACCCCAGAGAACTTTAATATAAAGAATAAGTGTGTGTGTGTGGGGGGGGGGGTCCGTCTGCAGAGAGTCTCTGATACTCAAAAACACCAAACATGGAGATGTGAGGTTTTCACGGTACATCACCCCCTCCTCACCCTCTTCACCCCCCCCCCCCTCCATCACTACTCCTGCACTAAACGAACAACATTGCACTCTGGGAAAACTTCCTAATTCGGGCATGAAGCTGAGTCCTGCCTGAGTTTGGTATGCTCCCCTTTTCCCTGACTCCCTCTCTACCTCCCTCTCTCTCCCCCTCCCTGACTCCCCTCCACCTCCCTACCTCCCTCTCTCTCCCCCTCCCTGCCTCCCTCCCTGCCTCCCCCCTCAGACTGTAGTCCATATTTAGTCATCAGATTTGGGCTTCAGATATTTGTGTGCTCAGCCTCTCAGGAGACGTGGGTTATCTCTGCCCTCAGTTTGGTCTGCTGATCCATGAGTGTGTTTTGAAAGGCAGACATGGATCACAGGGACTCACTGACTGTATATATAAAGGACACACCCAGGACCCCCCCCCCCCTCCTCAACCACTAGAGGTCACTAAAAGAGAGACCTACCAACCAGGAAGTGACACTTAAAAAGAACTACAAAGAGACCCAGAAGAACTACAAAGATGATTAAGGACTTTTTCAGACAAATAAAAGGGAACATTACTTTTGGTTAGGACAGATTTTCCCGACGGAAACACAGAGCACTAACGTTAGCTTAGCTGTGTCAGCATTTAATCCAACTAACGTTCGTAAAGCTGGTGCACATGATGCTAAACATGTTGGCCGTGTAAATGTAAGGATATTAAGTGACAATCGGAGGTTTAAAGCTGTAGTTTCCTTCATGTCCGGCGGATGTAGCGCTCCCTGCTGGTTGGATGTTAAACAGCAGCTGATAATATAAGTTATTAGTAAATACTCACATTTAGCACATTCAGAATGATCTGTTCAATTATTCATTAAATATGTAGGTTTAGTTAAATATACCCATTTATTCTGATTTGAACGAGCCTGCCGGTCAGGACTCAGGGAAGCGGAGTTAAAGTAAAGGCAATGAAAGCTTTGAGAGAAATCAAACGCACCCCGACGTCTGACCCCCCCTTAACCCTCAGATCAGAACACAGAGAATTTCAAAAAGCATCTTTACACTCATTTTAAACAACAACAACTTAACTGAGCAGGAGAGAGGAGAGAGGAGAGAGGAGAGAGGAGAAAGGAGGCTTAACACATGTTCCTTCAGGTGAGTGACAGGAGAGGAGACAGAAAGGAAGCAGGAGGTGAGACAACAGGAGTGGATGGCATGATGGAGAGGACACAGAAGAAGGAATAGAGAGGAGGTTTCACCAAGTCAAAAGGAGGTGAAAGGGGAGAGATAAGAAGGACATGATTCTCCAAAGTTACACTTAGAGGAGGCGAGGAGTCGAGGAGTCGATATGAAGCAGGAGACAGAAAACCTGTTGCATTAAAGTTACAGGAGCAGAGAGGAGGTGCAGGAGATCTGTCTTTCTGCAGACATGACCAGATGTGGCATTATGAAAGGAGGCACTGAGGAGTGGAAGAGGAGGTGATCAGATGTTCTTTACATTTAAAAAGTGAAAAGAGGAGCAGAGAGGATGAGAAGAGGAGGTGCAGAGGAGGGAGAGGATGAAGGAGGTGATGGAGGTCTTACCGTGGCAGCCTGCTGGGTGAGAGGGGAAGACAGAAGTGAGGCTCTGAGCCGAGGAGACCAGTTTATCAACTCTCCTCTAACCCTGATCCTCCCCCCCATCCTCCCCATCCTCCCCCCAAACATGGAGCTCCTCTCCTCTCCCCCCCCATCCTCACCCTCTCTTTCCTCCCCCCCTCCTCTCTCTCCCTTCTCCTTATAGGGCAGGCCCTGAGGGCAGCAGCCAATCAGAAAGCTGCGTGCTGCAGGACGTTCTCCCAGCATGCAGCATTCCTCCGTCAGTGTTTACATTCAGAGAGGAGGCGCTGTCCCAGAGCATGTACTTATACTGCATACTGTCCCAGAGCATGTACTTATACTGCATACTGTCCCAGAGTATGAACTTATACTGCATACTGTCCCAGAGTATGTACTTATACTGCATACTGTCCCAGAGCATGTACTTATACTGCATACTGTCCCAGAGTATGTACTTACACTGCATACTGTCCCAGAGTATGTACTTATACTGCATACTGTCCCAGAGTATGTAATTATACTGCATACTGTCCCAGAGCATGTACTTATACTGCATACAGTCCCAGAGTATGTACTTATACTGCATACTGTCCCAGAGTATGTACTTATACTGCATACTGTCCCAGAGCATGTACTTATACTGCATACTGTCCCAGAGCATGTACTTATACTGCATACAGTCCCAGAGCATGTACTTATACTGCATACTGTCCAGAGTATGTACTTATACTGCAAACTGTCCAGAGTATGTACTTATACTGCATACAGTCCCAGAGTATGTACTTATACTGCATACTGTCCCAGAGTATGTACTTATACTGCATACAGTCCCAGAGCATGTACTTGTACTGCATACAGTCCCAGATCATGCACTTATACTGCATACTGTCCCAGAGCATGCACTTATACTGCATACAGTCCCAGAGCATGTACTTGTACTGCATACAGTCCCAGAGCATGCACTTATACTGCATACAGTCCCAGAGCATGTACTTATACTGCATACAGTCCCAGAGTATGTACTTATACTGCATACTGTCCCAGAGCATGCACTTATACTGCATACTGTCCCAGAGCATGCATTTATACTGCATACTGTCCCAGAGTATGTACTTATACTGCATACAGTCCCAGAGCATGTACTTATACTGCATACAGTCCCAGAGTATGTACTTATACTGCAAACTGTCCCAGAGTATGTACTTATACTGCATACAGTCCCAGAGCATGTACTTATACTGCATACAGTCCCAGAGCATGTACTTATACTGCATACAGTCCCAGAGCATGTACTTATACTGCATACTGTCCCAGATCATGTACTTATACTGCATACTGTCCCAGATCATGTACTTATACTGTATTTTATATTTTATCCCACACAAAGAAGAGTTGAATCTCACTTATTGGTCCTTCCAGGCTTCCTTAGTCAAAATGATGGAGAAAATATCATAAATGTTGTGCTAAGATAGGCTAACAGTGTCTAGTCACTGTGCTAAGCTAGGCTAACAGTGTCTAGTCACTGTGCTAAGCTAGGCTAACAGTGTCTAGTCACTGTGCTAAGATAGGCTAACAGTGTCTAGTCACTGTGCTAAGCTAGGCTAACAGTGTCTAGTCACTGTGCTAAGCTAGGCTAACAGTGTCTAGTCACTGTGCTAAGCTAGGCTAACAGTGTCTAGTCACTGTGCTAAGCTAGGCTAACAGTGTCTAGTCACTGTGCTAAGATAGGCTAACAGTGTCTAGTCACTGTGCTAAGATAGGCTAACAGTTTCTAGTCACTGTGCTAAGATAGGCTAACAGTTTCTAGTCACTGTGCTAAGCTAGGCTAACAGTGTCTAGTCACTGTGCTAAGCTAGGCTAACAGTGTCTAGTCACTGTGCTAAGCTAGGCTAACAGTGTCTAGTCACTGTGCTAAGCTAGGCTAACAGTGTCTAGTCACTGTGCTAAGATAGGCTAACAGTGTCTAGTCACTGTGCTAAGCTAGGCTAACAGTGTCTAGTCACTGTGCTAAGCTAGGCTAACAGTGTCTAGTCACTGTGCTAAGATAGGCTAACAGTGTCTAGTCACTGTGCTAAGCTAGGCTAACAGTGTCTAGTCACTGTGCTAAGCTAGGCTAACAGTGTCTAGTCACTGTGCTAAGCTAGGCTAACAGTGTCTAGTCACTGTGCTAAGCTAGGCTAACAGTGTCTAGTCACTGTGCTAAGATAGGCTAACAGTGTCTAGTCACTGTGCTAAGATAGGCTAACAGTTTCTAGTCACTGTGCTAAGATAGGCTAACAGTTTCTAGTCACTGTGCTAAGCTAGGCTAACAGTGTCTAGTCACTGTGCTAAGCTAGGCTAACAGTGTCTAGTCACTGTGCTAAGCTAGGCTAACAGTGTCTAGTCACTGTGCTAAGCTAGGCTAACAGTGTCTAGTCACTGTGCTAAGATAGGCTAACAGTGTCTAGTCACTGTGCTAAGATAGGCTAACAGTTTCTAGTCACTGTGCTAAGCTAGGCTAACAGTGTCTAGTCACTGTGCTAAGATAGGCTAACAGTGTCTAGTCACTGTGCTAAGATAGGCTAACAGTGTCTAGTCACTGTGCTAAGATAGGCTAACAGTGTCTAGTCACTGTGCTAAGATAGGCTAACAGTGTCTAGTCACTGTGCTAAGATAGGCTAACAGTGTCTAGTCACTGTGCTAAGCTAGGCTAACAGTGTCTAGTCACTGTGCTAAGCTAGGCTAACAGTGTCTAGTCACTGTGCTAAGATAGGCTAACAGTGTCTAGTCACTGTGCTAAGATAGGCTAACAGTTTCTAGTCACTGTGCTAAGCTAGGCTAACAGTGTCTAGTCACTGTGCTAAGATAGGCTAACAGTTTCTAGTCACTGTGCTAAGATAGGCTAACAGTGTCTAGTCACTGTGCTAAGATAGGCTAACAGTTTCTAGTCACTGTGCTAAGATAGGCTAAAAGTTTCTAGTCACTGTGCTAAGATAGGCTAACAGTTTCTAGTCACTGTGCTAAGCTAGGCTAACAGTTTCTAGTCACTGTGCTAAGCTAGGCTAACAGTTTCTAGTCACTGTGCTAAGATAGGCTAACAGTTTCTAGTCACTGTGCTAAGATAGGCTAACAGTTTTCAGGCTAGGCCAAGAGTCTCCTTCCCTTCCAGTCTTTGTGATAAGCTAGGCTAGCAGTTTCTAGTCACTGTGATAAGCTAGGCTAGCAGTTTCCCGCCGCTCCTAATCTTTCTTATTAGCTAGGCTAACAGTTTTCAACAGCTTCTTAGCTTGAAGCCATGTCCGCTAAGTGCTAAGCTAGTGTTCTTCTGATGTTTTTACTGAGGTAGGCTTCCATGTGTTTTTGAGCTTTAATGGGAGCTAGGCCAAGGGTTCCTGCTTTTAGAATCTAGGCCAGGGGTGTACAATTTTCTTTCACTGAGGCCCACTTACAGAAAAATATTCCATTTGGGCTGTTCACTCGAGCTGAGGTATATTGCCTTATAGGTTAAGTTAAAAGTTAGCAAAATCAATCAAATGAGGGTAAATGATGCTTGAAACCTGAATATGCTTTAAAAAAACAAACAGCCCACATCACAGCTCTCAGTAGGGTTTCATTTATTTTGTTACAAAAAGTGTTGGCAGCTCCTTGCTTACAGCAGAAGCCTCAGATTGCTTATAATAAGAGTAAAAATGAAGGGTGTACTCCAAGCTTGTAAATAAGTTATGGGCTTTTTTTAATCAACTAAGATTTGTTAGAAAAAGTTTGAATTGACTGAATTTATTGAAAAGTGGGCTTATGAACACATACCTGTTTACATATATATATTAAGAAGTACAATATAAGACAAGCACACGTTGCAGCTCTGGGTCATACTCCATTATACTTTTAGAACCAGCTGAGGGCCGATTCAAAATGGACAACGGGCCGTAGTTTGGACACCCCTGATCTAGGCAAACAGCGTTGTACAGCTAGGCTAACAGTATCCTTTGCTTCCCGTCTTTGTGCTAAGCCAAGGTAAAGGCGAAACCATTTCACTTCTAGCTTTTGTGCTAAGCTAGGCTAGTAGTTTCTTTAGACTCCCAGTCTATCAGTTTCTCTGTGCTAACCCGGGCTCTACATGTATTAGCAACACTTAACAGAAACTGATTTGATTTGATTTGTCTCATTTCATTGTGTTTAAAACTGAATTTAGCTTCAGCTGCTGACAGGTCTCCTGAACTCTCCACAGGAAGTGATGAGGAGGTTAATAAGAGGCTCTTAAAGCTGTAAGTGATGAAGGTGATCCTGTTGACAGTCAGCAGATCAGACTGACCTCTGTCACTGAGAGCTACAGGGAGGCTAACAGTGTGCTAACGGTGTGCTAAAGGTGAGCTAACAGTGTGCTTACAGCATGTTCACTGTCTGACACCTGAGTTTATACAGATCTATGCTCATGTTGGGTGACATTTAAAACCCCTCAGGACCCTCAGCTGCACCTTTATCAGATTCAGGAAAAGGAGAATAACTTTAGCAACTAGCCACGATGCTAAAGCAGATACGAGCTGTCTGTGTGTTCAGATTAAATAGAATAACAGTTCTAAGCTAAAGGAGGTCCCACCCAGCAGTTTACATTGACAACAGTAGCAGTGATTGTAGCAGGAGGCTCACACTCCTTTATTATGGGATGCAGGGTTGTGTGTCCTGATTAATATAAGATTAAAGATCCTTTAACCCAGTTTTCAAGATGCATGAAGGAACACCAGAGTGAATGAGAGCCTCAGTCTGCAGCGTCTCCGTTACTCTCCTTAAAAGGAAGCTTTACTACGAGGAAAAGAAAACTTCCTCCTACTACTGAGGAGGAGGAGGAGGAGGAGGAGGAGGAGGAGGAGGAGGAGGAGGAGGAAGAGGAGGAGGAGGAGGAGGAGGAGGAGGAGGAGGAGATGAATGTAAAACATGAAGCTGTCTGTGTCTGTAGCTTTAACGCCTAAAAAGGAACCCGGGCGGTAAATAAGAGCAGCTCCTCCTCCTCCTTGTCTCCTTATTCTTCATCTTCCTCTCCTCCTCCCGGGGGTGTGGTCCTCCTCATAATGTCCTTCTTTAGCTGTGCTCTTATCCTCCTCCTCTTCATCACTTCATTCCTCTGTGATTTTTCTCTTCATGACTCTGCTGTCCCACATGGTGCTCCCACATGGCTCTTCCATCAGCCGCTGCTCTTCCATCAGCCGCTGCTCTTCCATCAGCCGCTGCTCTTCCATCAGCCGCTGGCTCTTCCATCAGCCGCTGGCTCTTCCATCAGCCACTGGCTCTTCTATCAGCTCTATAACTGGAGTTTCATGTTTAAGCTTTTATTGTTTTCCACTTGGTATATTTAGATACATTTGAAGTTTACAATAGATGTAATATAAGTTGTAATATTGAGCATTAAAAGTGGTAATATTGTTTCCTATGTGGTTATATTTTGAGAGAAATCATTTATTTGGGAAAAACTTTAATTAAAGACTTAATTATGATCAAATGTTAAAATGCACTTTGAGTGAAACAACAGAAACAAACTGATTATTAAAACTAAATATAAATAATAATGATGATGTTTTATTGTGAAGGATGAAATAAAGCAGCGATAATACAATGTTTATCATTCTGCAGAATTTGTACTTTTACTACTTTTGTACATTTTAATGCATTTAAAAACAATATATATATTTCTTGATGAAATGAACCACAACAAATATTTTAAACAACATCTTCATATTTCTCCTGACGATTTGTCTACATTGATGTAAAGCTTTTACTTAATCACATAATTTCTATGACATTATAACCCTGATCCTTAAACACCAGACCAGGAAAACACCTTATTAGGAACTGTTTTTAAACCATGCTATGAATTAAAACTGCTATAAGTTACGCTTTATAGAATGTTTGGTGAAAAAGATAATAAATCCTTTATTCTGACAGATTATTCCCTCCATAATAAAACATCTTATTACAAACTTACTGATTTAAATACCTGAAATTACTTCTCCCAGTCGCCTGCTGCCATAAACAGAAAAAATGCAGAACACACACACACACACACACACACACACACACACACACACACACACACACACACACACACACACACACACACGCATTCCTGAGCTCGCTGTGTGTTGATGTTAGTCGGCCAATCAGAAACAGTTTCAGACATCCAGCTGTCTTCCCATTTTCGGTCAAAGTCCACGCAGTGTGTGTGTGTGTGTGTGTGTGTGTGTGTGTGTGTGTGTGTGTGTGTGTGTGTGTGTGTGTGTGTGTGTGTGTGTGTGTGTGTGTGTGTGTGTGTGTGTGTGTGTGACCCACTGAAGGAAACTGTCAGACTGTGTGAAACATGATGACTACAATAATAATAAGTGTTGCTTATAGATACAGAATTAAAACTGACTGCTGGTTTATTATGAAATGGGAAATCGTTTTTAATAAATGATTCAGACATTATCGTAGGGGACGTCCTCACACTCTAACTGACCCTCCCACCCCCTCGCCTGGGACCCCACTGTCACTGACCCTCAGCCACATCATAGACTCTACGCGTCTCATTAAGGCACAGTGTGATTAAACCTGTATTTATTCGGCGTAAATATGGCTATATTTTTAATGTTATTATAGTTTTCTTTAAACCCTTTTTTTTATCAGTGCTTAATTGTTATGTTTGCACCCTAAACACCAGGACAAATTCCCAGTATGTGTTAAATCTACTTGGCAATAAACCTGGTTCTGATTCTGAATCTTCCAAACCAAAAGACAGACGCAGAAAATAAAACATATCCCCAATATTAATATCACTGTGTCCACACTGCAGGAAAAACATTTCATTCAGTCATTTCTGTCTCAGTTCTTTTTCATTCAGTGTGTGATCATGTGGCGCCCCCTGCAGGCCACACGGTGTTACAGCACGACTCCTGTACCAACACTGTGGCGCACCCTGCAGGCCACACGGTGTTACAGCACGACTCCTGTACCAACACTGTGGCGTCCCCTGCAGGCCACATGGTGTTACAGCACGACTCCTGTACCAACACTGTGGCGCACCCTGCAGGCCACACGGTGTTACAGCACGACTCCTGTACCAACACTGTGGCGCCCCCTGCAGGCCACACGGTGTTACAGCACGACTCCTGTACCAACACTGTGGCGCACCCTGCAGGCCACACGGTGTTACAGCACGACTCCTGTACCAACACTGTGGCGCCCCCTGCAGGCCACACGGTGTTACAGCACGACTCCTGTACCAACACTGGCGCCCCCTGCATGCCACACGGTGTTACAGCACGACTCCTGTACCAACACTGTGGCGCCCCCTGCAGGCCACACGGTGTTACAGCATGACTCCTGTACCAACACTGGCGCCCGAACAAAAGTGAGATATTTCCTATCAATACAGCTGCTAAGAATTTTCGTTGGCACAATTTCCCCTTCAGAGTGGCCCAACATAGCTTTACGTACCTGGGTATCAATATTGCACATGTGCTTGAGGATCTTTACAAGGCTATCATTGCTCCCCTGTTGACCAGAATACCAGAGGATTGTGAACGCTGGTCGGTACTCAATTTATATTTAGTTGCAAGAGTCAATTTGGTTAAAATGAACATTCTTCCCCGGCTCTCCTACTTATTCCAATGCATACCACTTTTTCTTCCTCAGTCCTTCTTTTGTAAAGCGGATCGCTTGGTTTTGGAGGTTGGCTGGAATGAGAGGGTTCCTAGGATACGCAAACAATATCTGCAGAGGCCTAGGTCACTTGGGGGGTTGTCTTTACCAAACTTCAGGTTTTATTATTGGCTTCAACATGAGGCCCTCAATCCTCCTTTGACGTGGCTGGTTATAGAGGCAAACTCTACCAAACCTGAATCTTTAAAGGCTCTATACTCTCTCCTATTGATTCTTCCACTTCTCTGTATACTCAAAATGTGATTGTCAAAATCTCCTCAGGACTTGGGTCCAGTTTAAGCATTGGCTGCAAATCATGTCTTTCCTCCTTCCTTGGCAGATAGTGTTTTCTTAAGATGGTCCAACCTTGGTATCAACACTTTTAAGGATCTGTATATTGATAAGGTTTTTGCGGCCTTTCAGCAGACAGGTTTTCTCTTCCCAAACAAGTCTTTTAGATATCTGCAGGTTTGTAACTTTGCTCGTAGCACGTTTCCCATGTCTCCCAATCTACCTAATGATTCCAAGCTGGATGTTTAAACTATTACACCGTATTTATTATACTAAGGCCCGTCTGGCTTGGATCTATGGCAGTGTATCACCAGCCTGTGATAGGTGTCGACAGTCTCCTGCAGACCTCATCCACATGTTCTGGCTTTGCCCATCCCTGCATACGTATTGGGTGGAGATTTTCACGACTATTTCAGAGCTAACTGGGGCCCCAGTGGCACCGGAGGCTCTTAGGACATTGTTTGGGGTCTCCCCCTCTCCACCCTCCCTCCCTCAGTCCAAGAGAGACGTGATAGCTTTTACCACCCTGGCTAGAAGGCTGATTTTGATTAAATGGAAAGGTACTGTACCTCCACCTCACACTCACTGGATAAGAGACATCCTTTTTTTCCTGAAGATGGAAAGGATTAGGTTTTCTCTGGTGTTAATGATGAAGATGAAGATTGATGAAGATGAAGATTCAACTTTATTGTCATTGCACAGAGTACAAGTACTAGGACAACGAAATGCGGTCTCTGCATTTGACCCATCCTAGTGTTAGGAGCAGTGGGCTGCCATTATGAACGGCGCCCGGGGAGCAGTGTAGGTAACCAGTGTCTTGCTCAGGGACACCACGGTGGCACTAGGTCTTTCGGGGACTTGAACTGGTGACCTTCCAGTTCCCAGGCCAAGCCCCTATGGACTTCACCACCACCGCCCTGTTAATCTGTGCTGTTGTGTTTTGTTGGTTCTTTCTAATCTGCACTGAAAACACATCTTTTTACACTAGCCTTCCCCTGCTAACTCCCACCTTCTTCTTCTTGTTTTGACCTCTGTTTTGTTTTTAACCCTAGTATAAATGAATGAATGTTCTGTTTGCATAGTTTTCATAGGGCAATATGTAAAGCGTCTTTGAGTCCCGTAAAGAGCGCTTTATAAATGTGATTTATTATTATTATTTGTGCCTTTATTGTACATTTTAAAGCTGTAATTGTGTATTATACTGTGTACTGCCTGTAAAGCACTTTGTACATTCGTGTTGAGAAGGGTGCTATATAAATAAAATGTTACTTACTAAATACATTTGGGAAAATATTGGGTCCTTTTTTCAAATTTGTCAAGAGGATAATGTTCCCATCTATTCCCAATTAGACTTTTGCCCTATCACACGACGGGTTGTCGCGGGGAGAAGGTGCTGCCACACTGATATTTATAGTTTATTACTGACGTCTTAGTTCTAGCTGACTGGTTTGTTTTTGAATAGTCTTCTGTCTATGTGGGATTCTGTTGGCCCTGGTGGTAAGCAGTATTCACCCTTTGTGTTTTTGTATTAAGTGAATATTTGTTTACCCACTTGTGATACATGCTTTGTTAGAATGACTGCTAACCAATAACCAAAGTTTAAAAAAACAACAAACACTGTGGCGCTCCCTGCAGGCCACACAGTGTTACTGCAGGACTCCTGTACCAACACTGTGTGGCCTGCAGGGGGCGCTGCTGACATACATTTAACACAGAACTACAGGAAGCTGCTTCTGTTCACTTTAATTTAATCCCTCTTAATGTTTACACCTGAGAACATGTTCACCTGCAGACAGAAAGAAGTTAATCAAATCATTTATAAAAAGTACTCAGATTAATGTTTAGAAACATTGAGTAGTTACAGAGTTCGGACTTTCCCTGAACACGTCACCACAGGAAGTGAGACAAAGGCCTTTTGACTGCCTTGCGTAATCACTCTGTACAGGCACACACACACACACACACACACACACACACACACACACACACACACACACACACACACACACACACACACACACATGTTTTTGTTATTCAGATCTTGCAGAGACCCGGCAATTCCCAAACTTAAATCACAGCAACAAATCTTTGTGAATTGTGTCCTCACTTTTGTCTTAATGTCTTTAAAAAGGTAGTTTCATTCAAAGCGTCTCTCATAATGTCCCCGGGTGTGCTTAGTTATCTACAGGTTACAGGTATTCTACAGGTGATTCTACAGGTTACAGGTATTCTACAGGTGATTCTACAGGTTACAGGTATTCTACAGGTGATTCTACAGGTTACAGGTATTCTACAGGTGATTCTACAGGTTACAGGTATTCTACAGGTGATTCTACAGGTTACAGGTATTCTACAGGTGATTCTACAGGTTACAGGTGATTCTACAGGTTACAGGTATTCTACAGGTTACAGGTGATTCTACAGGTTACAGGTGATTCTACAGGTTACAGGTATTCTACAGGTTACAGGTGATTCTACAGGTTACAGGTATTCTACAGGTGATTCTACAGGTTACAGGTGATTCTACAGGTTACAGGTATTCTACAGGTGATTCTACAGGTTACAGGTATTCTACAGGTGATTCTACAGGTTACAGGTATTCTACAGGTGATTCTACAGGTTACAGGTATTCTACAGGTGATTCTACAGGTTACAGGTATTCTACAGGTGATTCTAGAGGTTACAGGTATTCTACAGGTGATTCTACAGGTTACAGGTATTCTACAGGTGATTCTACAGGTTACAGGTATTCTACAGGTGATTCTACAGGTTACAGGTGATTCTACAGGTTACAGGTGATTCTACAGGTTATAGGTATTCTACAGGTGATTCTACAGGTTACAGGTGATTCTACAGGTTACAGGTATTCTACAGGTGATTCTACAGGTTACAGGTATTCTACAGGTGATTCTACAGGTTACAGGTATTCTACAGGTGATTCTACAGGTTACAGGTATTCTACAGGTGATTCTACAGGTTACAGGTGACTTTAATGACTTCCACATGTCCCGTCCTCTCAGAGACGCAGACTCTGGACTTTCCCAGAATACATCACTGCTGAGACAGAGGAGGTCTGATGAGCGCTTCTGGATGACCCGACACTGATTCCTGAGGAAGTCCTCTGATTTATATTTGAGTAAACGTTATTGTCCCAGAGGACGTTTCAGGTGGTTATTATTATTTATTACATGGCTTAGTTGAATACTGGATTCTGATTTGTCCATTGGGACATTTGAGAGGTGAATATGACAGAAGTACAGAGCTCTGCTCACCCTCTGTCGGAAACCAGAGTCCCGTCTGCTCTGATTGGTTAGCTGGCTCTGTTGTGATTGGTCAACCAGCTTAGAGATGTCCCGCCCCTTAGTCTATCACGTACAATTTGTCGGAGCGCTAGCCAATAGGAGTGCGAGTGTTCCACAGTGATGTCACTATGCAGAGGAAACACCACAGAAGAAGAACAGGTCCTTTTACCTTTATGAAGTTAATCTGGATAAATGAGATGAATGTACTTCATCATGTGTTCTAACATGTCTAACATGGTATTATGGGATGTTGAGTGTGGTGAAACTTCTTCCTGTCTCTACCTGTCTCTGTGAAGACGCTCAGGTATGTGTTCAGTCTCACGTGAGGCGAGTTCCTGCAGGTGAAGGTCCCAGAGTCTTTCCCAACACTGGCTGCTGCGGAAAACCAGACCAGTAGTCACTGAGAATAATAAATAATAGTCTGCCACCTAAAACAAACACAAATGAATAACAACAACAACAACAACAACAACAACAACAACAACAATAATTATTATCATCATTCCTGCTTTTAATCCTAACTTGATTTAGACAGGAATAAAGCAATGAAAGCAGACTCACCCTTCAGATGACTCAGACAGGCGGTCGTTAGAACAGAGACTAAAGACGTGTTGAGGATGTGTTTCCCTTGGTTTTTAAAATAGGGTTAATTTCACAGTTTTCCTTTAAAAATAATGGAACACTTTAAAATCTGAGTTTATAATATTGGTTTTATTTCTTATTTTCTAAAATCTCTTTCTGTTGTTTCCATGTTTGATCATCACAGTTAAATCAAATATATAGCATGATATCATTTCTGTGCTTTTATTGGATGTTAAATCAATCAGAGTCACAAGCTTCAAATCTGATGATGTATTAATAACTGTATTTCTGGACTTGTATATCTGCGTCAGGAGACTGGGTCCTCCGGGGTTTCCCGCATCATGACCCCATCACTGAAGTTCATTTCATCCCGATGACTCACTTCCAGTCAGATGTTCATCAGCTCCTCTGATCAGGGTGTTGCTTTGGAAAGTAATTTCCCTTTTGATTTGCCAAAATAAATATCCTGTTCCTTACACAATCTTAGATGAGTCATCTGTGTGTGTGTGTGTGTGTGTGTGTGTGTGTGTGTGTGTGTGTGTGTGTGTGTGTGTGTGTGTGTGTGTGTGTGTGTGTGTGTGTGTGTGTGTGTGTGTGTGTGTGTGTGTGTGTCTGAAGTGGAAAAGCGGAGGGGCTACATGAGCCGTACAGAGGGTGGTCAGTTAGTCAATCCTGCAGATTGATTTTGAGCTGTTGGAATAAATGTGTTGATGATAGCTTTTATATTTAAGGGTTAAATGTGTGATCACAGCAGGGAGTCCTGAGCTGTGAGACGCGTTTCTGCAGAGTCTGGGACCACTTCACTTACAGTAACCAGCAGGAAAGTGTGTGTGGGTGGGAGTTTGTGTGTGTGGGGGCGGGGGGGAGGGGTCTGATGGTTTCCAGGAATTGCTCCATGTCTTCTCTGCAGCTCTTGTTGCCTGTCCCCCTACTGATGGAGGGTACTGCATAACCACTATAATAAACCTCCCCAGGGGGTGACTGATTAGTCAGGTGGGCTATAGCTAACGTTAGCATCACATTTTGTAAATTCGATTTTTAACTTTTGTGAAACATTTTCCAGCTTTTAACAAATTAATCTCAAAATGAATTTAGTCAAATTAAGACTGTATGTCAAAAGTATTAGCCCTGCTTTTATAACGTTGTTTATGCAGTATTGTATATCTGAGGAACAGCAGGATGAATGTGGTGCTTTACATTGGAATGCAGATTCCACAAAGTTTATTTTCAGTTCGTTTTAATCAAAGTGCAAAAATATGTTCTTCATAAATATTGTTTCCACTTTCAGTCACAATCATGTCAAATACTGTCTGAGGAACAGGAAGCACCAACACAGACTAAATACTCGTTCCTCTGAAACAGAGCGTCTGTAGCTGCCATCAGGGACTCTGAGAGCGGAGTTCAATATGAACGTTACACATTTAAGACGTCTTATCGTGGTTTCCTTCCTCTAGATTTCACTCATTAAACACTCCACCAACAACATGACGGTGGAAGTTAATAAATAAATACATCTTTATATGATCAGCCATAAACACAGCTATTAATATTCTTTTAATGTAAAAGATGATGTGAAGTGGAATCTGTAAATCTGAGCTTGTTTACCAAAATGCATACCACAAACTTATTTTCAGAAAACTGGACAACATATAAAAACCTTGTTTAGTTTAACACAAATATAGTTCAGTTACAATGAATTTGTGAAATTGCTTTATCTCCATCTCTTTCAGTCCATCAATTTCCATCTTTGTCTCCATCCCTTGAAGTCTGTTTTTTGACCTCCATCTCCTCATGTTTGTCTCTTGACCTCTCCATCTCTTTGTCCACATAGCTTCATGTCCATCTCCTCATGTTTGTCTCTTGACCTCTCCATCTCTTTGTCCACATAGCTTCATGTCCATCTCCTCATGTTTGTCTCTTTACCTCTCCATCTCTTTGTCCACATAGCTTCATGTCCATCTCCTCATGTTTGTCTCTTTACCTCTCCATCTCTTTGTCCACATAGCTTCATGTCCATCTCCTCATGTTTGTCTCTTTACCTCTCCATCTCTTTGTCCACATAGCTTCATGTCCATCTCCTCATGTTTGTCTCTTTACCTCTCCATCTCTTTGTCCACATAGCTTCATGTCCATCTCCTCATCTTTGTCTCTTTACCTCTCCATCTCTTTGTCCACATAGCTTCATGTCCATCTCCTCATCTTTGTCTCTTGACCTCCCTCCAGTGCTCAGTCCCGGGTCTCCAGGGTCCCGATCAGCCGGTCCCAGTGGGTGAAGTAGGGGGCGTAGTTGCAGTTGGACTTGAGGTGGTGCAGGTCGTGGTGCCGGGCCCCCCCGTACAGCTGGAGGGGTACAACGCGGTGCGTGGCCCACGGCAGGTCATACCCGCAGTGGTCCTCCACAGACAGCCAGATGTTCAGCAGGAAGAAGCTCAGCTGGCTGAGGGGGTGCAGGCCCAGCAGCACGGGGGTGCAGCCGGAGAAGAAGCCCAAGCTCAGGGTCTCCATGGCCCCCGAGGCCTCTGTGGTGAGGGCCGAGGTGGAGGTGTAGGTGTGGTGCACCTGAGGGGGGGTAAGGAAGAACATTTAGAAACAACTCAGGGGACGATTAGAAGCATTCTGAATCTGCTGACCACGGGAGTCTCAGTGGGGTCTCAGGGGAGTCTCAGTGGGGTCTCAGGGGAGTCTCAGAGGGTTCTCAGGTGAGTCTCAGGGGGGTCTCAGTGGAGTCTCAGGTTCTTACCTTGTGGAAGGTGCAGTACAGCCATGGCACCCTGTGGTGCAGCAGGTGCCAAGTGAAGCTCTGGAAATCAAACAGCAGCAGGCAGACGAACACCTGGGCCAGGAGGCGGGGCAGGGCCGGGGCCTGAGCCGGCAGCTGGCCGGTGCTCAGGTGCCAGTGCAACACGGTGACCGGCAGCAGGAACACCAGGTGGTTGTAGAGCGTCAGAGATAGGCAGCTCCACACTGAGGCCCAGCTGACGGTGCTCTTAGACTGCAGCTTGTACCTGCGCACAGAGGCCCACCTGAGGGACAGCAGGTCCAAAAGCAGGTAGGGCAGGCAGCAGGTGAGGTAAGCCCCAAGTGAGAAGAACACAGGGAACAGGGGGGACTGCAGGAGGGACGCGTGACCCAGCAGGAAGTCCCAGAGAGGCTGCAGTATCATCATCTCCATCACATGTGTGAGAGTTATTCTGTGAGCCGCTGCACCACAGGGCTTATATAGACCCGGAGGCCCCGCCCCCCTCTGACAGCAACTCCTTATGCGGACACTTCCGGTTCCTCAAGCAGTCCATGAGGAAACCCTCTGCAAGCCCAGACACAAACACATTCCGTCACTGCTGCAGATATGAGATCTAAAGATATTAGGTTTCAAGGTTTTATTGGTCATATGCACAGCAGATACAACGTATATGTTGGCAATGAAAATCTTATGTTGCGTGCTCCTCCAACAACTCCACATACATGGTGCAAATAAGATAAATAGATACGAGACACACAGAAAGAGCACAACCACACAATCATGGGGCACTCCTTCAGACCTTCTTTGACTCTGTGGGGGCATCAGCCATCTTTCTATGGTGTGTTCGGCTGGGGCTGCAGCATCTCGGCTGCTGACAGGAAGAGACTGAACAGACTGATAAGGAAGGCCAGATCTGTCCTGGGGAGTCCTCTGGACACTGTGGAGGTGGTGGGAGACAGGAGAATGGCAGCCAAGCTGTCCTCCCTGCTGGACAATGTGTCCCCCCACCCTCCAGGACACCCTGTCCGCACTGTGCAGCTCCTTCAGCGACAGGCTGCTGCACCCGCGGTGTCTCACGGAGGTCCTTCCTTCCTGAGGCGGTCAGACTCTTTAACCAGCATGGCCCCTGGTAGACCCCATACACACAACAAAAAACGGACTAGTTGTGCAATAACAATTGATGTGCAATATATAAACATAACTATGCCATTATTAATAACTGCAGCATTTACCTGGCTCCATATCTCCTTCAGGATGTGTGTTTTATAAAGTGTGTGTTTTCTTTATATTTGTATTGCATATTTTCTTTTGTAAAGCTGTCTCTGGCTCTGCTGCTGCTGTAGCACATTTAAATGTTCCCTCTGTGGGACCCATAAAGGGATTCTGATTGGTTTGTTTGTTTGTACAGACAGCAGCTCGTCCTGTCTGGTCCCCTCCCGAGCAGCAGGGGGAGGTAAGGGCCGGAGGCAGAGGATGAACCCTGAAGTGACCTCAGAATCACTTCCTGCTCACTGTTTCTGCTCTAAAGTCAGATTTATTTTAAGTTTCTCTTTATTACATTATAATATAAAAAGCAACTTTTATAAATGTAATATAATAACAACAAAGAGCTCAGTTAGCCTCCGTTAGCGCCTCCGTTAGCGCCTCTGTTAGCTCCTGTTTTAGCTCCTGTTTTAGCTCCTCCGCTAGCTCCGGAGGTCCAGCGGCAGCAGTGGCTCTGTCTCCCCGGCAGAATGAGCCTCTTCCCCGGCCTGTACACGCAGCTCTCTGCGGTGATGGAGGCTCTGGTTCTCTCTGCAGTGGCCGAGCTGCAGAAGCTGGTGTCAGGAGGACCGGAGCTGTTGATCTGCCTGGAGTTCCGGGCCGGGCAGGAGGCTCCCGATCCGCACCCAGTGAGGGACCAGAGCCGGGAGAAGATGGTGAGGAGGGGGGTGGGGGGGTCGGAGAAAAACTGCAGTCAAAAAGACTAATTTCAGAAAGTAAAAAAACCCAGAATATTTTAGGGTTTAGTGATCATTTTATTGAACAAGACATTTAAACATTAGAAGATAAAGATGTAATTCAACTTTAAAAGCGGCACAAACTGTCAGTGGACATACAGAAACCCTCCTGAAGGGGGGGGGGGGGTCTCTCAAAGACCTGAGTCTGTAGGTAAAGGTAAATCCTCATCGTCTGTCTGTGATCTGCCCCCCCCCCAGGTGCAGTTTGCCTCCCTGATGGAGACCCTGGGGAACGAGGCTCTGGGGAAGATCCTGAACCTTGTGGAGGAGGCGGAGCTACAGGTCGAGGGGGGGGCGATCCGATCCCAGACCAGCTTCATCCAGGTCCTCAACACAGACCACGTCGGTACGTAACGCCCCCCCCCCTCTATAAAACATAAAGAACCCCGCCATCATGATGTCATAACAACCTGTGGTCTGTCCTCTCAGAGGCCGAACACTCATACGGGGTCCGCCTGCAGGACACCGACGTCAACAGATCCATCCAGGTAAGTTTCGTGGTGCGTTCACTGACCTGACTCTCTGGGTGGTGCGTTCACCGACCTGCCTGACTGTGGGCGGTGCATTCACTGACTCCTGTGGTTGTGTCTCAGACGAAGCAGGAGGAGGAGGAGGAGGAGGGTCTGTTCGTCCCAGCGGTGACGGTGAAAGACGAGCGAGGGGTCGTGGACCTGGACTCCATCACACAGAGTGAGAGCCTGAGGTTGACCCTTCAGCAGCTGAGCCCCCCCCCCCCCCCCGCTGGATATGATGGTATGTGATGCTGTGTTTCAGGAGCTCGGGCTGAACCTGCCGAGTTGGCCGAGCAGCTGACCTTTGACCCCCAGCAGCAGTTCGGCCTGAAGAGCGTGACATGGAAGTTCTTCTCCTGCGCGGCCTGCGGGAAGTCCTTCACGTCTCAGAGCAACCTCAAGTCTCACTGCCGGGTCCACAGCGGGGAGCGGCCGTTCAGCTGTGGCGCCTGTGGGAAAACCTTCCGGCAGCGGCAGAGTCTGCAGAACCACGAGCGCACGCACAGCGGGGAGCGGCCCTTCAGCTGCAGCGCCTGCGGCAAGAGCTTCAGCAAGCAGTCGCAGCTGAAGACGCACGGCATCGTGCACACTGACGAGCAGCCGCACAGCTGCAAGGTCACACACACACAAACACACACACACACACACACACACCTGCACACACCCCTCCTCACAGAGTCCCACTGGGAGAGCTGGGGACCGGGTCCCGGGTCAAAGTCTGAGACACGTTTTATCTTTCTGATCCCTCAGGTGTGCAACCGGCGCTTCAACCTGCGGCAGAACCTGCAGCGCCACATGCAGACGCATGGCGGCCAGAAGATCTTCGTGTGCACGCTGTGTGGGAAGGGCTTCACGCGCGCCGTGGCACTGCGGACGCACGAGCTGATCCACGCCGGGCTGAAGCCGCTGCAGTGCCAGCTCTGTCCCAAGACCTTCCGCCACGCCGTGAACCTGAAGAGCCACCAGCGCATCCACACCGGCGCCCGGCCCTTTGGCTGCGAGCTCTGCGGGAAGAGCTTCCGGCAAGCAGTCAACCTGAAGATCCACCAGCGGACGCACACCGGGGAGCGGCCCTTCAGCTGCGGCCTGTGCGGGAAGACGTTCAGCCAGCAGGGCAGCCTGATCCAGCACGGGCGCACGCACTCCTCGGCGCGGCCGTTCAGCTGCAGCTGCTGCGACAAGACCTTCAACAACGCCAACAGCCTGAAGCTGCACCTGCGCATCCACACCGGGGAGAAGCCCTACAGCTGCGGCGTCTGCGGCAAGGCCTTCAGCCAGGGCAGCCACCTGCGCACACACGAGAGGCACGTGCACGCGGGCGGGAAGCAGTTCATCTGCGACAAGTGCGGCAAGAGATACTCGGACAGACGTAACCTAACGCTGCACAAGTGCGGCTACGCCTGAGACCTGAACAGGGTTTAGGTCTACAGAGAGTCTGGAACAGGCAGAGCGTAAAACTGGAATCTATAAACTGAGTCCTGATGTTTCCTGCTGTAGCACAGGTAGCATACATTTGCATCTGCAGACGATCGTTAAAGATGTCTCGGCTGATTCGGACAGTTCTGGAGTGGTTCTGGGGGATAGTGAGGATGCTGAATCCATTCCTGACATTTTCCGGATCAAACCTGGTAGTTTCAAGCAGAGAGTGGCCATATCTTTTTCCCCCCATGTGCTGGTTCTGAGGAGTTCTGGGTCGAGTCGATAGAAAAATTGTTTGAGTTAAAATGTCAGAAATGGAGAGAGTGGAGAGACTGGGACCATCACAACCCGAGTGTGTGCTACAGGTCAGACCACCCTCCTGCACACAGAGGATGGAACCCTGCTGTTGGATGCATTCCTCTCTGTGTTGAGGCCTGAATGATGGAAGAGGTTTGGAACGTCAGGAAGAATAACCTGATGTTTCCTCCGGAGGGAAGATTTCAAATTCTTAAATCTCTAACAGACGAGTGAAACACAAGAATGTACCTTATTATTTTGTAATCTGTCGACCAATCAGAACTCAGAGTTGATAAAGTGGGCGGAGCCTCTGGTCATTTAAAGTGACCTGATTGGTCCTGGCCAAAGTTTAAGTACTACATTACCCATGAGCCTCCTTGTTTGTGCTGATGTGTCAAAACACTGAGAATAAAGCCCGCCCCCGTGAAATGTTGCCTTCTGATTGGTTTAAGTTTTGCTAATTAATATCTAAATGTTTATAAATGCAAATCGCTGCTTTTTATAAGTTTATGGATTTTATCATCATTTCATTTGTTTCTGAAATAAAATAAAAATCTACAAACGAGTTTCAATTATTTTGGTATTTTTAATTTATCAAAAACAAAACAAAATAGAAAACTCACATGAATCAAATAAATGACAAATATTTTCTACAATTAACCCGTATCCGTCTGACGTCAGGCCGACGTACCCCTGCGTCATGACGTCACCTGAACATGGCTCTCACCTGTCCTCTGAGGATGAAGGAGCTCCGGACAGTGGCCTCACTGAGCGCCGCTCCGCCGGCCTGAGGGCTCCGAGGCCCGGGCATGAGAGGCTCCGCAGCGCCCCGCTTATCCCCGAGCAGGAGACGCTTCAGACGGTCAGATTCTGCTGGAGAACCGGAGGTAAACGTATTCACCGTTCATAATAAACACCGGAAACAGGACCGGGTTACCTTCAGAATAAAACGTCATTAATCAATACAGGAAACCAAGAGAGTTTACCTTCAAAATAAAACATGTAGTATCACCTGTAGCACCTGTTCCTCTCCAACAGGGGGCAGAGTTAGGTTCACATAATGTGGAAAATTATCTGAAAATGAAAAACTTTTCTAAAAAAATGTAGAAAAACATTCTTAAAACGTTGTAATAAATATTCAGAATAATTTTAAAATGTCGGGGAAAAGACCATAAGAAAATTGGTCAACCAAGTTCAAAATGTGTGAAAAATTCACTGAACATTTATAATAATATTTGACGAAAAATGTTTAAATATATGTAAAAAAGTCTGGAAAATATCATAAAAAGTTGGTAAGAAGATGTCTGAAAAACGACAGTAAATAAAAACATAAGGTTAAATATATTTGCTGAGAAATGTTTTACATTTCTGAAGACTTAAACATCTAACATAAATATCTTAAAATTGTCAAATTATGTGAAGAATCTTTAAACCTTTGAAAAAAAATACAAAGCAAGCTTATTCCTGACGATTTGTCTGTCGTTACGGTGTCCTTCCGAGGACTCAATGCTTTTATATTGAAGGGTGAAATGGAGAGGATTGATGGAGCTTCAGCAGCAACGATAGACAACGAGGAGGCGGAGCCAGAAGAGCAGTGGGCGGGGCTTGGATCGACTGATGTGGGCAGGCATTGCTCAGTGTCCTGCAGCGAGAGGTCGGAGGTCGAGGTGCTCCCCCCCTCGGAGGTCAGCTCTGATGATGATGATGATGCCTTCACTTCCTGCCCCCCACCCCGCCCTGCAGGAACACGTTTGACAGCGGGCGGAGACAGAACGCTCCGGATCAGCTGCAGAACGAGCTGCAGTCCAGGAGGCCGGACATCACCGAGTACTTCAGCAGGTCAGGGGCCAAGGGGCCGAGGGGCGGGGGACCCTCTACACAACACTCTACAATTACAGAGACAGATTTTAATGTGTGTGTGTGTGTGTGTGTTTGCAGCAGGAAGCAGCGGTCCGTCAGTCAGAGCATCCCTGGTTGGAAGCTCTTCGGTAAGGTCCCCCCCAGGCTGAGCCCCTCCAAACAGCCCCGAGTCATCCAGCAGGTACCGGGTCAGAACTGGCATGCTTTTATTTGGAAAAGATCTCCTTCTGTCTCTAAATGTTTTCCCTCCCTCCTCTTGTTGCCGTGGCGACTGATCATGTGATGTTGCAGGAGTTCGAGGCTCGGCAGGTGGCAGCGCGCTGCTCTCCTACCCACAATGTTACGGGGCGTCAGAGCAGGAGGACCGTGGAGCCGCTGTCCACGACCGGCCTGATCCTGGAGGACAGACCGCTGTACGTTCTCTCCTGTCTGTCTGTGTGTCCTCTCCCTGTCTCTCTACCTGTCTCTTTACCTGTCTGTCTTCCTGTCTGTCCTCTGAATTGTCCCCCCTGGTGTGTCCCTGCAGGACCCTCCCGGCTAAGTCCTGGGAGGAGGCGCAGAGCCACAGAGACCAGTACGACCTGATGGTGGCTGCAGCCAGGAGGAGAGGTATGTTTGGCTGATCTGCGCCTCCCCCTCGGGTGGGGCTAACTGTAACTGCTTCCTGTGTGTCCGTCAGGGCTGAAGGAGGCGCAGAAGAGGCAGCAGCTGCAGGAGGAGAAGGTGAGGCAGGAGGAGGAGATCTGCAGCAACACCCTGACCTGGAACCAGCACATCCTGCCCCACTGGGAGGCCGAGTACGTCAGGAGCAGAGTGACGGGTATTACCCGGGACGCTCGCTGGAAGATATCTTCTAATCTGTAGAAAATAAATATTTCCATAAAATTTGGTTAAAAAGGTTCAACATTTCTGGGGAAAAAATTGCTAATATTAGAAAAATTATCCTAAAAAAGTCCCTGAGGTCTGTCTCTGTTCCAGGAGGTCCAGCCGGCGGACCCGGGACCTGTGGTGGGGGGGCTTACCTCCCAGCGTCCGGGGCCGAGTCTGGAACCTCGCCATCGGGAACGAACTCAACATCACCGCAGGTGTGTGTGTGTGTTTGTGTGTGTGTGTGTGTGTACAGTCTGCTGTCACATTAACCCCCCCGTGTTCCTCCTCAGACCTGTATGAGATCTTCCTCAGCAGAGCAGGGGAGCGGACCCTCTCTGACGGTGAGTACATCATCTTTAATATTTAATATCTCAGTGTCTGACTCACCTGAAGCTCACATTCCCCCCACAGACCCTCTGGACGTCATCGCTCGAGACGTCTCCTCCACCCTGCCCTCCCTCTGCCTCTTCCAGAAGGTCTCTCACACACACACACACACACACACACACACACACACACACACACACACAGGAAGTGACCCAAGGCTGTTATTTTGAAGGGAGGACCGTACCACGAGCTGCTGCAAAGCATTCTGGGAGCATACACCTGTTACAGACCTGACGTGGGATACGTGAGTCTGCTGTCTGTTGACTGAGTGTTCTGAGTGTGTTGTGGAGCCATGTTAAAGAGCCCCCCCCCCCCCCCCCCCCCCCCCCCCCCAGGTGCAGGGCATGTCCTCCATGGCGGCCGTGCTGCTCCTGAACATGGATGAGCTGCAGGTCTTCACCAGCTTCTCCAACCTGATCAACAGACCCTGCAGGCTGGCGTTCTGCAGGGGGGACCACCCCACGGTACCCTATACACCACCCTATACACCCGATACACCACCCTGTACACCCTATGGTGACGGGCCATGATTGGCTCTGTATGCAATGTTAGCGTAGTTTCCTTAGCATTCGCCTGTACTGCCTATGCCTAGGGCCGGCCCTGCATCCTATACACCCTATACATCCTATAACAGGGTCAGAAAGACCTGGAATCAGCAGGTCCAAGTGTTTCAAAGAAAACAATGAGTACTGCACTCAGCCGCAGCGGCCTGTACGCACGCTCACCACGCAAGACTCCATCGCTGAAGAAGAAGCATGCTGAAGCTCGGTTAAAGTTTGCTGCTCAACATTTAGACAAGCCTGTGAAATACTGGGAGAATATCGTCTGCTCAGGTGAGTCCACAATGGAACTCTTTGGATGCCATAACACACAGCATGTGTGGAGGTCAGATGGCACTGCACATCCCCCCAGAAACACCACACAGGGAAGTTTGGAGGGGGGAGCATCAGGGTGTGGGGCTGTTCTTCAGCAAACGGCACTGGCAAACTTCATATACTTGAAGGAAGGATGAATGGAGAAATGTACAGAGACATTCTTGGTAAAAATGTGCTGCCATCTACCAGGATGAGGAAGATGAAACGAGGGCGGACATTTCAGCAAGACAATGACCCCAAACACACAGCCAAGGAAACTCAACTGGTTTCAGAGAAAGAAAATGAAGCTGCTAGAATGGACCAGCCAATCTTGAGTCCAACAGAACATCTATGGAAAGAACTACAGAGTTCATAGAAGAGGCCCACGGAACCTCCAAGACCTGAAGACCGTTTGGAAGAATGGACCGAAATCACACCTGAGCGTGAGACTGGTTTCTCCATACAGGAGGCGTCTTGGAGCTGTCATTACCAACAGAGGCTTTTGTACCAAGGATTAAATACATGTCAGTAAGCGTGTTCAGTACTTTTCCCCTGTGTCATTCCATTTCAATACACATCACTTAATCTATGGACAGCTATGGTTTGATTCTGTGCATGTGTGGATTGCATGGGTTGTTACTGACAGCTGATGAACATCTGATGAAGAGCACCTTTAGAGATATATTAGAGAGACGCTGACGTGTTCAATACTCATTTTACCTGCTGTATTATATATAATATATATATATGTATATAATATGTATAATGTATATAATGTATATAATGTATATCATATCTATAGTATCTATAATGTATATCCTGTATATTTGGCCTGAGGACAGATATGCCCCTCCCTCTGCAGATGCTCAGATACTTCGGAGCCTTCCAGGTGATCTTCCAGGAGTCTCTTCCTCGTCTGTTTCTACACTTCCAGGCCTCAGGTGTGACCCCCGACCTCTACCTCCTGGACTGGTGAGTCTCTGACCTCAACCTGTTAGACTAGCTTAGCACAAAGACTGGAAACACAGGGAAACTGTTAGCGTACAGAGATCTGATGAAAGCACAGGGAGTGTGAATACCTGAAGATCATCACAGGTAGCTCACCTGCCCCCCCCCAGGATCCTGTCCCTGTACCTGAAGCCCCTCCCCCTGGATGTGGCCTGCAGAGTGTGGGACGTCTTCCTGCGGGATGGGGAGGACTTCCTGTTCAGGACGGCGCTGGGAATCCTGCGGCTGCATCAGGACGTCCTGATGGACCTGGAACTCGTCAGCATCGGTGAGTGACATCACACACACAGCGACCAATCGGCTGCAACTCCAGCTCGACTGAGTGACATCACACACACAGCGACCAATCAGCTGCAACTCCAGCTCGACTGAGTGACATCACACACACAGCGACCAATCAGCTGCAACTCCAGCTCGCCTGAGCGACATCACACACACAGCGACCAATCAGCTGCAACTCACAGGACTTGTTGATACACCTGCACATCAGATCATATTTTATAACTTCACTTTAATCCGTCCTCGTCCTGCAGCTCAGTTTCTGTCCCGCCTCCCTGAGGAGGAGCTGCTCTCTGATAGGCTGTTCTCCTGCATCGCAGCCCTGCCCCTTCTGAGTGGGAACAGGAAGTGGACTCAGGTGAGTCACCTGACCCACAGAAACAGTAATTATAATAAATACATTTTATTAAAATATGTTTCCTCTCAGGTTCTGTCGTCGGGCCGAGACTCGGAGAGGAGCTGATTCTGGTGTCTGTGTTGTTACTGTTTTATTGTTTCTGTTATAAAACATTTAAAATACGAGTCGATGCTCCGGAGCTGCCAGGATGATGAATACAATAATAAATACACAAAAAGGGAAATCATAAAATATGAAATTAACTTCAAACAAATATCATTGATTTATCAAATGAATGAAAACATTTTACAGATTTTATTTATTCCTCTGCACATGTTTTTAATAATGAAAATGTATTTATTTATTATAATGGCAGCTTTAATCCTGCATACTGGAAATCAAAAAGGCACAAGAACAGAACAATAATAAAATGTGAAATACTTTGTAATTATCTAAATGTTGTAACATGCTTTTATTTGTATTAGTTCTGTCTCAGATCATTTATATTTATTAGTATATTATTACTATATCCATAGTTTTCTTGATCAAATACATCATTTTTATATTTAAATTCATAACAAAGAACCAATTTTATAATCCACAATAACTCATAACTTAAATATTTTTATGTATACATAGTTTTTATTTATATTTGAAGCTTCATTTTAAAAGATCAAACATTTCGTACTTATTATTATTTATGTTTTTTCCTTCTGTGATTATTTCATTTTTTATTTCATTCTGAAAATAATTTTCAACAACCATTTAAAATACACATAATTTGTTTCAGGAAACATTTTATTAAACATGATCAATATTAATATTAATCCTGACGATCAATAAAGACAACAGCTGTTCAGCCCGCTGTTGTGCGCAGTTCAGCCTCCCGCCACTGTGGAGCGCTGCAGCAGACCGGAAAGGTTTCTAACTGTTTCCGGGTCGTCCCTGTGGTCCTGCTCCTCCGTGCACACGCGTTCTGCATCAAGCAAAACCTCTGCTCTAAACACCCGGAGAGAGAGACCTATCTTCCGACTGAAGCAGCGCAGAGAGCCGCCGCACAGACACCATGGCTCCGGTAAGAACCCGTTAAACTACCGGACGATGGAACAGCTGTCTGTCAGCATGGTAAACCTCCTCTGGTTAGGACAGTCTCCGTGTTTACCGAGACAGCTACCCGCTGTGCTACACCCGGGATATACAGGATGTGTTATATCCATGAACACTTTTATAATTACAGTGCTTCATTCAAGAAAACCTATTTTCAAACTGTATTTACTCACATCGATTAAAACCCTTTGCTGTATGAGTCTTTGTATTAAATGCTTCACCTTTAAGCTTATTCTAGTGTCCTCAGGTACTGCAACATACTCACAAAACACCTTTATGTGGTCATTTAAGGTGTTTTAGACTTTCCCAATCACAGCGCGAGTGTTCCTGGGCACTAAAGAGACGTACATTAGCTTGCAGTGTTGAATCAGAATGGATGTGTTTGTTGTGTATCATCAGTATGTGTCGTTTTGTCCTGCAGCCGCGGTCCAAGAAGCGCCGCCCGTCGTTCCGGCGTCTGCTGAAGACGAGCGGCGTGAAGCTGCAGAACAAACTGCAGAACCGAACCAACAAGCAGCAGAACGTGGCCAAGAAGCAGCGCAAAGAGCAGAAGAAGATGAGGGCAGCTGTGAAGGATGCCATCGTCAAAACGCCACGGCCGCTCGAGACGTACCGGAAGACCCCCGGTGAGTTCCACTAGAGGACTACGTGTCCCAGCACGCGCTGCTGCTTGCTCACTGCTACATGTAGGAAGACCCCCGGTGAGTTCCCTTAGAGGACTACGTGTCCCAGCACGCGCTGCTGCTTGCTCACTGCTACATGTAGGAAGACCCCCGGTGAGTTTAGCTGCAGGACTACGTGTCCCAGCATGCACTGTTGTTGACTCCCTGCTGTGTATTGCAGAGGAGGAGCTGGAGGAGGAGGAGGAGTTCCTGGAGACGCTGCCCACTGACATGATGGAGGAGGAGAACCTGGAGGAGATCAGAGCCATGGCAACACAAGCATCCTTCATCACCAGAGACCTGTCGGCATGGTAACACACACACACACACACACACACACACACACACACACACACACACACACACACACACACAGATACAATAAAGGCCTCACTACAGTAGAGTTGAATAAATGGAGCACTCCCAGTGACAGAGGTGCACTTGTCTTGGTCTCTCAGCGCTCCGGTGCACAGCGGGAAGAAGAGGAGCTCTGAGGAGGTCCGGAACTACGAGAAGATTCCCAGGAAGCTGGCGAGGACGGAGGAGAAGGAGGTGATCCACCTGCTGCCAATCAAAGACAAGAAGAGGGGGGTCGTCCCTCAGAGCTTCGAGAGAGGTACCTCTCCCTCTCAAATACAGGATCCTGAGTTAATTTGAGAGGACACTAACTGTCTGTCTGTCTGTAGTAATAGAGAGGAAACCTGAGGAGGAGGAGGAGGAGGATGAAGAAGAAGAGGAGCAGGAGGAGAACCTCCATGGTAAGCTGACCCTGCATTCTCTGAGGTCTTCAGCCTCGTCCTGTTGGTGTCTAACCTCAGAAACCCCTGAAGACGTTAACCCGGCTCTGTCCTCTTGAACAGAGGTGGCGCAGGAGAGCTCTGGAGGGCTGACCGCCGAGCAGATCGAGGCTCTGCGCATCCAGAAGATCCACGACAGGAAGCTGACCATCGCCCGCCTTGGGTCCGCCGTCATGTCGGACCCCTACAGCAACGTGAGCCCTGGTCTTTGTTTAGAGGACTCATGCCCTGAGGTCCAGATTAAGCGTGTGCATTAACGTGTCCTGTATGATCTCCAGATCAAGCGTCTGAAGGAGCTGAGGGGGATGCTGATGGAGTCCGACCCGGCGGGTGGCGGTGACGGTTCGGAAGCTGGTGATGGTTTCTCTGATGGAGATCTTTAAAGACGTCGCCCCGACCTACAGGATCCGACCTCTGACCGCTGAGGAGAAGGCCGCTAAGGTATGACTCAACTGGGACGGAGATGGCTTTGGACTCTGTCGGTCCTGGGACTTTGATAGTCCTTAATTGGATCTCTTTTGGTCCTTAATTGGGACTTTGTTGCCCTTGACTTGGTCCTGAATCGGGACTCGTCTTGGGATTCAAGTCTTCATTGAAGCATAGGGCTGGGGGATATGGGTGAAAACTGTATCATGATATAAGTCTTTCATATCGGTCGATATCGATAATTGCTAGGGATGCACCGAAACATCGGTGAGACACTGATGTTAGCCCTATTTACCACCAGCAGCACTTCGGTAAATAAGGAGACATCACCGATGGCAGTCGTTTATGTTTTGCTACGTGACCGGGAGAAGTCGCGTTAGCGTCGTTGTTTTTGAATCTGACGGAACAAATCTGAAGTCAGGGCATCATGTTAAAGGATTAGAACAGTGACTGTAGGTCTGCCGTAACTTTAAAGTCACTCGTCTCGTCTCACCTCGTCTCAACTTGTCTCGTCGTCTCACCTCGTCTCGTCGTCTCACCTCGTCTCGTCGTCTCACCTCGTCTCACCTCGTCTCGTCGTCTCACCTCGTCTCACCTCGTCTCGTCGTCTCACCTCGTCTCAACTTGTCTCGTCGTCTCACCTCGTCTCGTCGTCTCACCTCGTCTCACCTTGTCTCGTCTCGTCTCACCTCGTCTCACCTTGTCTCGTCTCTTCTCACCTCGTCTCACCTTGTCTCGTCTCTTCTCACCTCGTCTCACCTTGTCTCGTCTCGTCGTCTCACCTTGTCTCGTCTCGTCGTCTCACCTTGTCTCGTCTCGTCTCGTCTCACCTTGTCTCGTCTCGTCTCACCTCGTCTCACCTTGTCTCGTCTCGTCGTCTCACCTCGTCTCGTCGTCTCACCTTGTCTCGTCTCGTCATCTCACCTTGTCTCGTCTCGTCGTCTCACCTCGTCTCGTCGTCTCACCTCGTCTCACCTTGTCTCGTCTCGTCATCTCACCTTGTCTCACCTCGTCTCACCTCGTCTCGTCTCGTCTCACCTCGTCTCATCTTGTCTCGTCTCGTCGTCTCACCTCGTCTCTTCGTCTCACCTCGTCTCACCTTGTCTCGTCTCGTCGTCTCACCTTGTCTCGTCTCATCGTCTCACCTTGTCTCGTCTCGTCGTCTCACCTCGTCTCACCTTGTCTCGTCTCGCCGTCTCACCTTGTCTCGTCTCGTCGTCTCACCTTGTCTCGTCTCGTCGTCTCACCTTGTCTCCTCGTCTCACCTCGTCTCACCTTGTTTCGTCTCGTCATCTCACCTTGTCTCGTCTCACCTCGTCTCGTCGTCTCACCTCGTCTCGTCGTCTCACCTCGTCTCGTCGTCTCACCTCGTCTCACCTTGTCTCGTCTCGTCGTCTCACCTTGTCTCGTCTCGTCGTCTCACCTCGTCTCGTCGTCTCACCTCGTCTCGTCGTCTCACCTTGTCTCGTCTCGTCATCTCACCTTGTCTCGTCTCGTCGTCTCGTCTCGTCGTCTCACCTCGTCTCGTCGTCTCACCTCGTCTCACCTTGTCTCGTCTCTTCTCACCTCGTCTCACCTTGTCTCGTCTCTTCTCACCTCGTCTCACCTTGTCTCGTCTCGTCGTCTCACCTTGTCTCGTCTCGTCGTCTCACCTTGTCTCGTCTCGTCTCGTCTCACCTTGTCTCGTCTCGTCTCACCTCGTCTCACCTTGTCTCGTCTCGTCGTCTCACCTCGTCTCGTCGTCTCACCTTGTCTCGTCTCGTCATCTCACCTTGTCTCGTCTCGTCGTCTCACCTCGTCTCGTCGTCTCACCTCGTCTCACCTTGTCTCGTCTCGTCATCTCACCTTGTCTCACCTCGTCTCACCTCGTCTCGTCTCGTCTCACCTCGTCTCATCTTGTCTCGTCTCGTCGTCTCACCTCGTCTCTTCGTCTCACCTCGTCTCACCTTGTCTCGTCTCGTCGTCTCACCTTGTCTCGTCTCATCGTCTCACCTTGTCTCGTCTCGTCGTCTCACCTCGTCTCACCTTGTCTCGTCTCGCCGTCTCACCTTGTCTCGTCTCGTCGTCTCACCTTGTCTCGTCTCGTCGTCTCACCTTGTCTCCTCGTCTCACATCGTCTCACCTTGTTCTCGTCTCGTCGTCTCACCTGTGTCTCGTCTCACTCGTCTCGTCGTCTCACCTCGTCTCGTCGTCTCACCTCGTCTCGTCGTCTCACCTCGTCTCGTCGTCTCACCTTGTCTCGTCTCGTCTTCTCACCTTGTCTCGTCTCGTCTCGTCTCCGTCGTCCTCACCTCGTCTCGTCGTCTCACCTCGTCTCGCCTTGTCTCGTCTCGTCATCTCACCTTGTCACGTCTCGTCGTCTCACCTCGTCTCGTCGTCTCCCTCGTCTCGTCGTCTCACCTCGTCTCACCTTGTCTCACCATGTCTCGTCTCGTCATCTCACCTTGTCTCGTCTCGTCGTCTCACCTCGTCTCGTCGTCTCACCTCGCCTCACCTCGTCTCGTCGCCTCGCCTCACCTCGTCTCGTCTCGTCGTCTCGTCTCGTCGTCTCACCTCGTCTCGTCTCGTCGTCTCGTCTCGTCGTCTCACCTCGTCTCGTCTCGTCGTCTCACCTCGTCTCGTCTCGTCGTCTCGTGGTCTCGCCTCGTCTCACCTTGTCTCGTCTCACCTCATCTCACCTCGTCTCGTCTCGTCGTCTCGTCTCGTCGTCTCGCCTCGTCTCACCTTGTCTCGTCATCTCACCTGGTCTCGTCTCACCTCATCTCACCTCGTCTCGTCGTCTCACCTCGTCTCACCTCGTCGTCTCACCTCCTCTTGTCGTCTCACCTCGTCTCGCCCCGTCGTCTCGCCTCGTCTCGTGGTCTTGTCGTCTGGCTTCGTCGTCTCTCCTCGCCTCCCCTCCTCTCCTCTCCTCTGTGAGAAGCTCCTGCGCATGCTGCAGGACTTCCGCCCCGTGTACCGGGTGTCTGCAGGATCGGTAAATGAAATCCATCCTTCAGTGTTCTTGGGAGGCCGTCGTTATATCTGTGACTTTGTTATACTTGCTGCTACTCCCGTTAACTTCCACAAACTCACTATGGCTCGCTCAACCTCTCTCTCGCTCTGACACATGCACACACGTATCCCCCCCCTCTCTCTTACAGGGATAGGCTGCCTTATCTGCATTATGCTACCATTACAGTTGACATAGTAAAACATCAGTATCGGCAACAACAAAAAAAGGACCAGGAGAAAAATATACTACATTTATATTTTAAACTTAACGTTCCTCTGATTTTAATCACCTCAGTTATCAAGGCATAAGGCACTGATGCCGAGTACCTCTCCAGAGTGGCCTGCTGCTGCTTTGGCGTGTTGCAGCGACAGATGTTGTCGGCCGTTGTTGAATACGACTGTGCTCCAAAGGGTGAGAGCGGCTAAGACGCTGGTTCTGTTTTTCAAGAAACACAAACACAAGACAACAAGATGGTGGGTTGCTAGATACCAGAGGACGAGTGCCGTTGTTCTTGCAACCAACCTTGTTTCACAACCTAGTGTTGCAGGCCTGGCCTGCTCCTTTTAAGGAAGGCAGCTGCAAGGGGTTGTGGGATTTGGAGTTGTGCGTGTGTATGAGCAGGAGTGCAGCCGAGGCCAGAGTTGGACAGGTGTGAGCAGCGGGAGGAATGTTTAGAGGAAAGCAGAGGAATAGAACAGTCAGTCAGCAGAATAATAGTGAAGTTCAACAGTGTCTGTATCTCCGGTACTGAACAGCAATAAAACGGAGGTGTTCAAACGGAGTCCGAATGTCAGTTAATTTCTTTCCGGGTAACCAGCTACCGGCAACGAACAACGAGCCTAGTCAGAGTCACGGTGAGCATCCTAGCTACGGAGCCTAGATACCGGCGGCAAAGAAAGGTAACACTCTGGTTCAAAGAGGAGCTAGACTCTTTGCTCTGGTTTCTTCAAACGAAGAAATAAATATTGATCGTTCTATCGAACACATTTTCTACTGATTCTATGTGTCTATCACGGTACATCTCGTTACCGTTTTATCGCCCAGCCCCATTGAAGCAACCTTATAGAAATACTCTAGAGGAAGTCTTGTGTGTGATTTGTGTGTGTGCAGGTGAAGAAGGACACGCAGCAGGTCAGAGACTTCGAGGAGGGTCTGGTGAGTCAGTACAAGTTCTACCTGGAGGATCTGGAGCAGACGGTGAAAGACTGGAAGCAGAAGAAGAAGAAGCGCAGTCAGGCGGTCAGCTTGGACTCGTACCTGGGCCTGGCCGAGGTTTCCATCCGCTGCCTGTGTGAGCTGCTGCTGGCTCTGCCTCACTTCAACTTCCACAACAACATCATCGTCGTCCTCGTGCCGCTGATGAACGACCCCGTCAAGACGGTCAGTAAAAACCCTAAATCATTGTGGGTAAAAACCCTGAGTCATTGTGGGTAAAAACCTTGAGTCAAGGACTGAATGAGTTGTGTGGTGCGTTCAGGTGTCTGTGATGTGCTGCGATGCGTTCAGGAAGCTCTTCCAGCAGGACAAAGAGGGGGGGCCGTCGCTGGCCACGGTGCGGGTCATCTCCGGACTTGTGAAGAGACACAACTACGCCGTCCGGCCCGAGGTGACCAAACAGACGCACCCAGCCACCTCACTAACCCTTCTGCAGATTAGGCATCAGTGCTAACGTCAGTGATGGTCTTACTGACGTTAGCACTTACCCCCCCGCAGGTCCTGAAGACCCTGCTCAGCCTCCGGATCAAAGAGGTCCAGATGAAGAAGGACATGGAGGACACGGCGCCGAGGAAGAAGTTCATGAACAACAAGGAGAAGAGGAAGAAGCTGTCCAGGATGCAGAGGAAGGTAACCGGCTCTGATTGGTTAGCTGGCTCTGGTGATTCGTCGTCAAACACAGCGGATATTGATTGTGTGTGTGTGTGTGTGTGTGTGTGTGTGTGTGTGTGTGTGTGTGTGTGTGTGTGTGTGTGTGTGTGTGTGTGTGTGTGTGTGTGTGTGTGTGTGTGTGTGTGTGTGTGTGTGTGTGTGTGTGTGTGTGTGTGTGTGTGTGTGTGTGTGTGTGTGCAGTGGAAGAAGGCGGAGGAGAAGCTGGAGAAAGAGCTGCTGGAGGCCGAGGCCTCGGAGAGCAAAGACAAGAAGATCAAACTGGTGAGTGAGAGCCTGGAAAGAGAGGCTGCCATATGAGAGGAAAGCATGCTAAATCCTCCTCTTCTTTTTCCTCCTCCTCTTCTTCTTCCTTTTCTTCCTCCTCCTCCTCAGCACACGGAGACTCTGAACATCGTCTTCCTCATCTACTTCAGGATCATGAAGAAGGCTCAGAAATCTGTCCTGATCCCCGCGGTGCTGGAGGGGCTGGCCAAGTACGACACACACACACACACACACTCTCTTGTATTTGAATCCTAACGTGGGGTAAAGTGAGTTGGTGTGTGACTGATGGTGTCACTTCCTGTCAGCTTTGCTCACCTGATCAACCTGGAGTTCTTCGACGACCTGCTGAACGTGATGCAGGGCCTCATCCAATCAGGAGTGAGTATCCACCTGGCCCCGCCCCCTCACATCAATTAACCAATGAACTGTTAGTGATTGATGTTCTCTGATCAGGACCTGAGCCCCAGAGAGAGCCTGCACTGCATCCAGACCGTGTTCACCATCCTGTCCGGACAAGGTGTGTGTGTGTGTGTGTGTGTGTGTGTGTGTGTGTGTGTGTGTGTGTGTGTGTGTGTGTGTGTGTGTGTGTGTGTGTGTGTGTGTGTGTGTGTGTGTGTGTGTGTGTGTGTGTGTGTGTGTGTGTGTGTGTGTGTGTGTGTGTGTGTGTGTAATATAATCGATACAGAAATGCGCCATATCGTTTCATGGGGACCCTGGTGATCCCAACCCCTCGTGTGTGTGTATGTTAATATGTGTGTGTGTGTGTGTGTCAGGGGACGTGCTGAACATCGACCCCCTGAACTTCTACTCTCAGCTCTACAGGATCCTGCTGCTGGTCCACGCAGGTCAGACTCATCATCCCTTCATCATCTCAAGAGTCTGTAGTCTGAAGATAATTCATGTATG
The DNA here is from genome assembly GCF_036324505.1 of Eleginops maclovinus. Lineage (NCBI taxonomy): Eukaryota > Metazoa > Chordata > Actinopteri > Perciformes > Eleginopidae > Eleginops > Eleginops maclovinus. The sequence continues at coordinate 340,536 of NC_086358.1, read as the reverse complement.
CTATGACTCTCAGGGGCTCCTAACGATGACATCATCATCGTGCTGCGCTGCGTGGACGCCATGCTGACGCGGCGCAGGAAGCAGGTGTCTCTGCAGAGAGCCATGGCGTTCATCAAGAGGCTGAGCACGCTCAGTCTGACGCTGCTGCCCAGCGGCGCCACCGCCACCCTGCATTGCTGCAGGGCCGCGCTGCACGTGAGGACCCCCCCCACACACACACACCAGTCCTGCTGTACTGTCAGTCCCTGACTGTGTGTGTGTGTGTGTGTGTGTGTGTGTGTGTGTGTGTGTGTGTGTGTGTGTGTGTGTGTGTGTGTGTGTGTGTGTGTGTGTGTGTGTGTGTGTGTGTGTGTGTCAGGCGTTCCCTAAGTGTGACTTCCTGTTGGATAACGAGGTTCAGGGCAGCGGCTTCTTCCTGCCGGAGCTCAACGAGCCGGAGCACTGCAACGCTCAGAACACAGCGCTGTGGGAGCTACACACTCTACAGGTACACACACACACACACACACACACACCAGCTGAATAGGCCTCTTTAATATGTGTTAATATAGAGTGTGTGTGTCCGTCCACAGAGACATTTCCACCCAGTGGTTCGCAGGTTGGCCTCTCACCTGAGTCATGGAGCTCCCAGTGATGGAGGGGGGGCACTGGGCCCCGAGCTCAGCCGCAGGTACGGAAACTGAGGGGGGGGTTTGGGTTATTTATTTAGAGATGTTGTTGAGTTATTGTTGTTTGTGTTGCTGTATGAACCCCGAGTTCAGTATTTAACACCAGCCTAACACCCCCCCCCCCTCAGGACCCCTGTGGAACTGTTCAAGATCTACAGTGTGAAGGACCTGACCTTCGACCCCCCTGCTGCCCCAACCACCAAGAAGAAGGTACACAGCAAACACTACTTCAAAATAAAAGTCCCATTCTAAAAAAAAAAAGTCCTTAATTTAAAATCATTTTATTTCCAGGATCGTTTCGTCACGGGGGGGGCGCTGCTGGACCCTGAGCTGCAGAGACAGGCCGAGAGCGCCATGACCCTCCCCCCCGACACCGAGCTGGACTTCACTGCAGCTTACACACACACCGACACAGACACTGATACACACACCGACTCACACTCTGACTCACACACTGACACACAGGCAACGACACACACCTGCCTTCAGAATGGAACACCGGCAGGAGGAGCAGTTTGTTCATAATGGTTTCTTCGTCAGCTTTATTTCTGTTCGTCTGAATAAACTCTTTTTATTGGAGCAGAGTCCTGCATGTTCTCCTCATGTTTTTACACTAAGGGGCGGGACATCTGTAAGCAGTTGACCAATCACAACAGAGCCGGCCAGTTAACCAATCAGAGCTGACTGGGCTCTGGTTTCAGACAGAGGGTGAAAAGCTTTGTGAACATTGAAGGTGAATCTGCCGGTCGGTTTTAAAGGGTTAGGGTGTTTTTGTTTTTGTTGTTTATTCAGTGGTGGAGATTAAAAACATTGAATCACGCCGTTTCCTCAGATGTTCCTCAGATGTTTCCTCAGATGTTTCCTCAGATGTTTCCTCAGATGTTTCCTCAGATGTTCCTCAGATGTTTCCTCAGATGTTCTCAGATGTTTCCTCAGATGTTTCCTCAGATGTTCCTCAGATGTTCCTCAGATGTTCCTCAGATGTTCCTCAGATGTTTCCTCAGATGTTCCTCAGATGTTTCCTCAGATGTTTCCTCAGATGTTCCTCAGATGTTCCTCAGATGTTTCCTCAGATGTTTCCTCAGATGTTCCTCAGATGTTTCCTCAGATGTTTCCTCAGATGTTTCCCCAGATGTTTCCCCAGATGTTCCTCAGTCAGCAGCTCTGCAGGGAACCAGAGTTTACAGGATGTCAGTGAACGCGTCTCAGATCAGAGCTCAGACTCCAGGGCCCAGTTTGTCAAAAATAATCCAGTGGGATTTCGGATCATGGATTGGATCAAATCTTGGAAATGGGTTTTTCAAAGGCAAAAGAGGGATTCCAGATAAGATCAGATCATGTGATCCGATCTTACATTTGATCTGGATCAAACCTGCCCTTTGGGTTTTTTTAAACGTTGAACTCGGTTTGGGATCGATTTGATCCAAAAAAACCGGATTATCCTGATCCCATCAGAAGGGTGGATTCAGTTGTGGTTTTTCGAACCAAACAAAATCAGAGGTTTTTTTTAAGTGAATGATCAAAAAATCAATGATTACTGATGTGTACATTTCTTCATATTTTGTATGAATACAAATCATTGATCAAGACAGTGACCATGGATATGAAGCATGTCCCATCTAATGAGATGGTAAACAAATAAAATAATCTCAGCTGTCAAAGAAATGTCACTGTCGCTCACAGCTCTGTGATTCCACAGTGTGGCAATGACAACACAAAAATATACGCAGTCATTCAGTAGACTAAAGGTAATTTCTCACAATTGCTTCTCTAATAGCATGTCCAGTGTGTCCTTCATTTGGTCAGAACCTTGGCGGCTGTTCTGGTTCTACATCAGGCTCGGGTCCTTCAAAGTTCATGAAGAGGGACATTACGCCCGGTGGCAATGTTATGTGAAACAATGCAGGCAAGGATTATGTTGCATGCCTCCCTGGGTTGTACTTGCAAGTAGTTTAGACACGCAAGCCGTCTCTTCAGGACTCCATTTAGGCGTTCAATGGCACATCTTCTGCAATGTGAGGAGTTGAAGCGTGCCTGCTCAGGTGTGTTTGCATTAGCCATGGTAGGAGTGGATATGCGCTGTCTCCCAATAGTATGCCATTTGGTCAGTGGGATTGAAACTCTGTATAGTGCACTCTCTCTTAGAATGCGTGCATCATGAACAGAACCTGGCCATTTCAGTTTGTGATTATGAGGTCAGCATTGCCCACAAGTTGGATGTTGATGCTGTGCCTCCCCTTTCGTTTGACATACTCCCACTCCCTTTCACAAGGTGCTTGGATATGGACATGAGTGCAATCAATAGCACCAATTGTGCTAGGTATGTTCCCCATTTGAAAAAACCTGTGCTTAGTCTGAGCTGTCTGGTCATCCTGAGGAAAGGAAACAAATTCATGATCAGGCTGTCCAGTGCTACTGACACAGCCTTCACCACATTACTCACAGTTGATTTTCTCACTCACCAAATTGTCACCAATTACTTAGTGGAAAGTCCCACATGGGTAAAAGTGCAGAGCGATTAAACACTGTTCCTCCACGGATAAAGCATGACTCCTTTGGGTTTGGCGTTGGAGTGTTGACCCAAAAATACAGTTCTGATGTGTATTGCTGAAGTGGTTTGGCACGCTCAGCATACAACCTGTCATGGTAACGATGAACAACACCCGCGATGTGGATGCCTCTGTATGCTAGGAGAAATGGGTGCAAAGACATGATGTGTTTAAATGGTCTCACCCATTAACCAGCAACAAGCTGAGTGGTGTAAGCCTAATTGAGCACAAGCCAAAGAATCATGCTCAAGGCTTATAAGGTCAGTGTTGGCTACACCAAAGAGTTGGAACCATGGACTCAAAAGGGCCTTTCACTGTGGCAGAAACTTGTGCAATACTGTAGGGTGTTCGGGGCAATTTTGCATCGATAGTAGGAGGTTTCAGCTCTGCAAAGGGTGGAGAAGTAACCAAGAAAGGAAAAGAGAACATTTGGGAGGACATTACCAATCATGTCAATGCCACTGGGTCTGGCCAGAAGAGGACCATAAAACAAGTAATGCTGTGATGGAAGAACCTTAGGGCCATGGTAAAAAACCAAACCAAACAGGTAACAAGCCATATAAGAGGGGGGGATTCACTGATATGATCCTTGATGTAATAGGAGGAGAAAAAGCAGAGGTTCTGCATGGCATTGAAGGCATAGAAGCAGATGGAGAGCCCACAATTACAGAGACTATGACTTCAGAAGAATGCGAGCAAAACTCTCCTGCAGAGGAAATGTTTGTGCTGGACCTGACTCCAGTTACTGAGGAGGAAGATAGATCCCCAGTGGAAGTAAGTCCAAGACCTTCCTTCAAGAAAACGCAAATGTTCCTCAGCTACAAACAAGGATGGTGACAGCTATGAGTTGCGTCTGCAACGGGAAACTGAAAGAGCAGAAGTACAAATTCAACTGGGTAAAGAACACATCTTGCTTACCCAACTGCAGAAGACAAAAGTGCATATGGAGAAACAACTCCTAAAGGAAGAAATGGAAAGAGCTGGTATCTGTGCTGTGAATGGTTTTTGACTATTGGGTAGTATATTGTGTTGTGTTATTTAACACTAGAAAAAAACAAGGACTGTAAAATGTTTCGGTTTATTACAGTTTCTGTTTCCTAAAATTAAAACAAACTGGCTATTTGTGGCCTCCGGTATTTTGCCTACCTGTTGTTCTTTGCTCAGCCAGTAGGCTACACTGTTGGTTCCTTTGAAGGCTCTGGTAAACAGGATTTGGTAATCTTGAAATTTGGTATTTGGATCACAGTGATCCAATCCAATGTTCCTTTAAAAAACTGCCATAAAAGTAAGATGGATCAGGTGATCCTGGATAGCAAAACATGGGATTTCCAAATCTGGATCAATTTGATTACACTTTGTAAAACTGGGCCCAGAGGGTCAGGATCTGGGGTACGGTCGAATCGTCCATAAATCTGCTCCTATGGTTTATCCATCCTTTGTTCCTGACCTCTGTGTGAAACGTGCTGTGGGGAACTACAGCTCCTCTAAAGCTAGAGAGCCTCCCCTCTGCACCGTGCTCTGATGGTGCTGTTTCTGCTTTATGAACCAGGACAGCAGAGAGACAGATACCCTGCATTAAAAAGCCCCCCCACCTCCCCCAGTTCCATATTAACCCACATGAATCCAATAGGTATGATTATATGACATATTTATAATAAATACAAATGTGTTATTGTCAAGTTATCCAGATGTTAAGATTCAGATTCAGCTCTGCCCAAACTTGAAAACGGCTTGTTCAACACAAATAATGCAAGGGGACAACTCTGTTCCGTTCTGGTGATTTGTTTTCTTTCAGATTGATGGCACAAAGAGAAATTCCAGAGGAAGAATAGGTTGATAACCTTTAAGAAACAAAAGTATGCATCAATCATGATCATTAAACTAAACATCTCATTTAAATTCAAAACAGATCAAACTCAAACAGAAAACAGCAAACAAATGATTCTTTCAAACTAAATATTTGAAGTCCATACCAGTTGCGTCTGTGGTTGAACATGAGCTGTCAGTAGGCTGAGGAGACCGAGCAAAGAGGGCTCACCGAGCTAACTCCAAACATTTTATACTCATGCTTGATTAGAGGTGCGCAGGTGAAATCGGTCCCTCCAGGAACATGGGTTGCATCCTGTCTGTTGGGTGTCTGGGTGAGCTCTCTCTGCCCCCTTCAGGCCTGGAGTTCCTCCACAGATCTGGTCCTATGCTCACAGTTGTTTGACGCCACAGTTATAATAAACTAGTGATGCCTTCAGCTATCACTTTGGATATCACAGTTCAACATGTAGTAAAGGCTTCAGAAACCCCACACAGCTCAGAGACTCTGAGACTCTATTGGATCCTTTCAGTAAAAGTACCGTTCATATTTCTCCTTTTGATGAATCCAGAGCTGAACGTTCAGAACCAAGCTCTTTGGAAAGTTACGGTATAAGTTTGAAACTGCTTCATCAGCACCGTAACTTTCGCCGAACGCATTTCTCACGGTGTGTTCTGTTTCCGTGAGCGGCCGGATGCTGCGTCACGGTAATTGCTGCTGCAAGGCATTGTGGGACAGCATGTTCTCCTTTCCTCTCCTAAAGGAAGGTCCAGTGTTTCCTAAAGGAGGTGAAGTATATCTTGTAGCGATGTTTGTGAAGATGATGAAGAAGTCTCCGGAGACACCAGCTTGTATATAATAAGGTTTATTACAACAGCATAGTATCAGACACCAACACGGGCGATGTAGGGTTCCCAGAGCCCATTGTGGAAGTCCCCCGAACAGTCTTTGTGCATACACTTTATAGGACAAATGTGGGGGTGTGTCAAACTGGATGTTCTACGAGGATGTGGACCCAAATAAGGTGAGCTATACGTTAGTCTTTGTCTTACTCATCCCTGTAGGTCTTCTGACGTAGTCCAGAGGTTTGTTCTACAACCTCCTGTTGTACCACATCCCTCTCTGCACTCTCTATGACCTCAGGGAGTAAACAACTGTATCAGACCCAATACACCACACAGGCGATAACTCTGTATGCCCCACTCGGTGACCTAGGGCATCTTTAACGTATTTCAGATGTTGTTTTTCACTCTTCTTCCACCCAACCTTCCTCTGACCTCAGGGAGTATCTGCCCTGATATATCTCCAGATCTAATACACCACAGAGGTTATAAAGGAAGCTTCAGAGCTCCTTTCCTCTCATCTCGACTCTAGATGAGAGGAAAGGAGACATGGGACAGAGTTCATGATTTGTTTAAAAATGTTACAAAGTTAGCGGTTAGAAACGGGTATGATTTGAACATGAGACAGAGAGTTCCAACAGCTCTTATCATGGCGGCCACTGAGCTTCTTCCGGGTCATTTCGCTCCGTTAGGAAACTTCCTAAGATAGACTGACTATTCCACCACACCCCCGGTCTCCTGAGTCCACTCTGTGATGAGGCGATGGGCGACAGCATGTTTTGGGGGGAGCCAGAGGGCGGGGGGGTCTCCTCTGTGAGAGGGGGGGCTCTGCAGGGCGGCGAGGACCTCCTGCTGGGAGAACCAGCGAGCGTCCTCCAGCTCAGAGTGGTCCACACACAGCTGGGAAACAAGGAAACAACTTAAATCATAAATATATTTGAATAAATCATCTTGTTTGTTATTTTAAATGTAAGTAGTAAGGGTGTGGGCGGGGCTAACGAATCACCTGAGAATGGGCGGGGCTAACAGAGACTCACCTGAGAGTGGGCGGGGCTAACGGAGGCGTGGCAGGCCATCATGAAGGAGCTCTGAGGAAATGGCCAGTGCTGAGAGGAGCTGAAAGAGAAACTCTGGACTTCCAGACCCACCTCCTCCGCCACTTCCCTGATCAGAGTCTCCTCCAGAGTCTCACCTGCACACACAAAACCATGTAGTATAAAATAATACAGGTGTACAACGAGTCAGAGTCCAGGACTACACCTGGAGTTCTGGACTGGAGCTCAGCGCTGACTCCTATTCGTTCCTCCTTGGCTTCAAAAACAAGGACCTCAGTTTTTGGTTGATTGGAAAACGTTCTGACTCATCCAGGCATTGATTACTTCAGTCAGTGCTTTAACTGGAGCTTCGTCTCCTGGGGGAGCGGTTAATGTGTGTGTCGTCTGCAGAGCTGTTGTAGCTGTTCATTATCTGAGCCAGAAGCAGCATGTGGACGATGAGAGGCCCCAGGACGGAGCCTTGAGGAACCCTACAGGCCATTCAGGTGTGTCTTTCCTGACCTTTAAGTAGGAGTCAAACCAATTTAGAACTGTGCCAGAATTTGGTCAACATGTAATGGCTTCTTCTCACCTTCAAACCCCTGAAACTGACTGTACACAGGTAAACTGTACACAGGTAACACTGTACACAGGTAAACTGTACACAGGTAAACTGTACACAGGTAGACACTGTACACAGGTAAACTGTACACAGGTAAACTGTACACAGGTAGAACTGTACACAGGTAAACTGTACACAGGTAACACTGTACACAGGTAAACTGTACACAGGTAGAACTGTACACAGGTAGAACTGTACACAGGTAGAACTGTACACAGGTAAACTGTACACAGGTAAACTGTAACAGGTAACACTGTACGACAGGTAAACTGTACACAGGTAACACTGTACACAGGTAAACTGTACACAGGTAGAACTGTACACAGGTATACTGTAGACAGGTAGTGACTGTACCCAGGTAAACTGTACACAGGTAGAAACTGTAGACACGGTTAACTGTACACAGGTAAACTGTACACAGGAAGCTGTACACAGAGAACTGTACACAGGTAAACTGTTCAACAGGTAGACTGACACAGGTAAGACTGTACACAGTTAAGCTGTAACAGGTAAACTTACACAGGTAAAATGACGCCCCTACGTACACAGTAAACTGTACACAAGGTAGAACTGTACACAGGTAGAACTGTACACAGGTAAGCTGTACACAGGAAAACTGTAGAACAGTAGACTGTACACAGGTAAGCTGTACACAGGTAGAACTGTAGAAAAGGTAGAACTGTACACAGGTACAACTATACACAGGTAAACTGTACACAGGTAAGCTGTACACAGGTAAACTGTACACAGGTAGAACTATACACAGGTAGAACTGTACACAGGTAAACTGTACACAGGTAAGCTGTACACAGGTAAACTGTACACAGGTAGAACTGTACACAGGTAGAACTGTAGAACAGGTAGAACTGTACACAGGTAAACTGTACACAGGTAGAACTGTACACAGGTAAACTGTACACAGGTCAACTGTACACAGGTAGAACTGTAGAACAGGTAAACTGTACACAGGTAAACTGTACACAGGTAAACTGTAGAACAGGTAGAACTGTACACAGGTAAGCTGTACACAGGTAGAACTGTACACACGTAGAACTGTAAAACAGGTAGGACTGTACACAGGTAAACTGTACACAGGTAAGCTGTAGAACAGGTAGAACTGTAGAACAGGTAGAACTGTACACAGGTAAACTGTACACAGGTAAACTGTACACAGGTAAGCTGTACACAGGTAGAACTGTAGAACAGGTAGAACTGTACACAGGTAGAACTGTACACAGGTAAGCTGTACACAGGTAGAACTGTAAAACAGGTAGGACTGTACACAGGTAAACTGTACACAGGTAAGCTTTAGAACAGGTAGAACTGTAGAACAGGTAGAACTGTACACAGGTAAACTGTACACAGGTAAACTGTACACAGGTAAGCTGTACACAGGTAGAACTGTAGAACAGGTAGAACTGTACACAGGTAGAACTGTACACAGGTAAGCTGTTCACAGGTAAAACTGTAGAAAAGGTAGAACTGTACACAGGTAGAACTATACACAGGTAAGCTGTACACAGGTAGAACTGTACACAGGTAAACTGTACACAGGTAGAACTGTACACAGGTAAACTGTACACAGGTAAGCTGTACACAGGTAGAACTGTACACAGGTAGAACTGTAGAACAGGTAAACTGTACACAGGTAAACTGTAGAACAGGTAGAACTGTACACAGGTAAACTGTACACAGGTAAACTGTAGAACAGGTAGAACTGTACACAGGTAAGCTGTACACAGGTAGAACTGTACACAGGTAGAACTGTAAAACAGGTAGGACTGTACACAGGTAAACTGTACACAGGTAAACTGTACACAGGTAGAACTGTAGAACAGGTAGAACTGTACACAGGTAGAACTGTACACAGGTAAGCTGTACACAGGTAAGCTGTACACAGGTAGAACTGTAGAAAAGGTAGAACTGTAGAAAAGGTAGAACTATACACAGGTAGAACTATACACAGGTAGAACTGTACACAGGTAAACTGTACACAGGTATAACTGTAGAACAGGTAAACTATACACAGGTAGAACTGTACACAGGTAGAACTGTAGAACAGGTAAACTGTACACAGGTAAACTGTAGAACAGGTAGAACTGTACACAGGTAAACTGTACACAGGTAAACTGTACACAGGTAAACTATACACAGGTAGAACTGTACACAGGTAGAACTGTAGAACAGGTAAACTGTACACAGGTAAACTGTACACAGGTAAACTGTAGAACAGGTAGAACTGTACACAGGTAGAACAGGTAGAACAGGTAGAACAGGTAGGACTGTAGAACAGGTAGAACTGTACACAGGTAGAACTGTAGAACAGGTAGGACTGTAGAACAGGTAGGACTGTACACAGGTAGAACTGTACACAGGTAGAACTGTACACAGGTAGAACAGGTAGAACAGGTAGAACAGGTAGGACTGTACACAGGTAAACTGTAGAACAGGTAGAACTGTACACAGGTAGAACTGTACACAGGTAGGACTGTAGAACAGGTAGAACTGTACACAGGTAGAACTGTACACAGGTAGAACTGTACACAGGTAGAACTGTACACAGGTAAACTGTACACAGGTAGAACAGGTAGAACAGGTAGGACTGTACACAGGTAAACTGTAGAACAGGTAGAACTGTACACAGGTAGAACTGTACACAGGTAGAACTGTACACAGGTAGGACTGTAGAACAGGTAGGACTGTACACAGGTAGGACTGTACACAGGTAGGACTGTAGAACAGGTAGAACTGACCCATATCACAGAACCCGGCCAGAGCGCTGTACATCCCCCGAGGGAAGGATGCCTGTCGGCCCAACAAACACCGTTTCCCATCAGACACCAGCACGATCACCACCGGAGACATCTGCAGGAACACAGGGAGGATAGAATCAGAGCCTTCTCCGGACCATGTTTGGGTTTTAAAGCTGTTTTGGTTCTGTTCTGCGGTACCTTGGGGTAGTAGATGATACCGGAGCTGCTGCAGGTTCTCTGACTTCCTGCCTGGTTGCGGTGCGTCGGCTGACCCGTGGCGCTGCAGAACCCGCTGGTTTGATGCCAGCGTAGCAGAGCCTGAGCCTGCACACAGAACCCGGTCAGGATCCTTGATCCACATTAACAGGAGGGTTCTACAGGAGGACTTTCAGCTGCAGTTACACACCTTGGCCACCAGAGGCGCCTCTCTTCGGCTCAGAAGGAAGAAGGATTTCCTAAGGTCCACAAAGGTTCCTCCGCACACTTTCTCTGCTGCCGCCTGATCCAGACTTCCTGCAGAACCAAAACCACAGAGTCAGAGGAGAACTGTGCATTCAGTGACTCACTGACATTAGCAGAGATCAGAGGGTTCTTACCGATGTCCAGACAGAACTGGGCCTGGTTCTGTCCTGTGCAGCCAATCAAAACCGACTCCTGCAGCAGGGTTCTGTCCGACCCGATGTTCTCCAGGAGAGACTGCACGTCTGCAGAACAAAGAGAACCTGTTCCTCAGAACCTGTCTTTGGTACCATACCAGTGGCTCTTAACCTGTTTCTTCACCTGCGGTTCTGTGTCTGTGGTTCTCTACCTGAGGTTCTGAGTTCTGCGGTTCTGAAGGTTCCCTGCGGGTTGCGCTGCAGCAGAGGGCTCAGGCGGTGGAACAGGAACATGCGAGCGTCCTGCAGCGCCACAGAACAAACATCATCGTTCTGCTTCAGACCGTTCAGGAACCTAAGAACATGAAGTTCATTACCAGGACCGGACAGGAAGTCACTGACTAACTGAACGCAGAGCGATGCTAACAATGCTAATTCTGCCAAATGATGGACTGTGAACAGGAAGCGCTCAGATACAGAACCTCATCCTGGAGACGAAGCTGGAGCTGCAGCGGGTTGACAGGCGGGCGGTCTGCAGAACTCTCAACATGGCCGTCGCTCTGTTAGCCTAGCTTAGCATGAAGACTGGAAGCACAGGGAAACCGGTAGCCTAGCTTAGCACTAAGACTGCAGGCAGAGGAAAACAATTCAGCCTAGCTTAGCACAAAGACTGGAAGCAGGGGAAAATGTTTTGCCCAGCTTAGCATAGTGAGTGAATGCAAGGGGGATTTGTTAGCTTAGCTTAGGGGGAATATTTTAGCTTAGTTTAGCATAGTTAGGGTGACCAAACGTCCTCTTTTGCCCGGACATGTCCTCTTTTTACATCCTGTCCGGAGTGTCCGGGGGGGTTTTATAAATTCATGAAAACGCCCGGTTTTCACTGTTGGGACCATTAAGTGTGTACTTAAATTGACTGGCGCTTCCCCCCACCCCCCAACAATCGCAAGTGTCCTCTTTTTCGCCACCTCAAATCTGGTCACCCTAGCATAGTGAGTGGATGCAAGGGGGGGATTTGTTAGCTTAGCTTAGCATAGTGAGTGGATGCAAGTGGGGTTTGTTAGCTTAGCTTAGCATAGTGAGTGGATGCAAGGGGGGATTTGTTATTTTAGCTTAGCATAGTGAGTGGATGCAATAGGGGGATTTGTTAGGTATGGGGGGATTTGTTAACTTAGCTTAGCATAGTGAGTGGAAGCAAGGGGGGGATTTGTTAGCTTAGCTTAGCATAGTGAGTGGAAGCAAGGGGGGGGATTTGTTAGCTTAGCTTAGCATAGTGAGTGGAAGCAAGGGGGGGGATTTGTTAGCTTAGCTTAGCATAGTGAGTGGAAGCAAGGGGGGGATTTGTTAACTTAGCTTAGCATAGTGAGTGGAAGCAAGGGGGGGGATTTGTTAGCTTAGCTTAGCATAGTGAGTGGAAGCAAGGGGGGGGATTTGTTTAACTTAGCTTAGCATAGTGAGTGGATGCAAGGGGGGATTTGTTAGCTTAGCTTAGCATAGTGAGTGGAAGCAAGGGGGGGATTTGTTAGCTTAGCATAGTGAGTGGAAGCAAGGGGGGGATTTGTTAACTTAGCTTAGCATAGTGAGTGGAAGCAAGGGGGGATTTGTTAGTTTAGCTTAGCACAAAGACTGGAAGCAGGGGGAAACTGTTAGCTGTTTCAATTCTAATCAAAGTTTAAGTCTAGAGAGACAGAACCGAATCTCCTTTAAAAATATCAGCTTTTAAAACACGTTTTGTTTCCCATAATAATTACATTTAATAAAAACATAACTCTGAATATCCCGGTTATTCTGTGGAATTCGACTGTATTTAAAGACAGGAGAGCTTTATTTCAACAGAGACTCTTTTATATTCTGACTCAGAGAACTGAGCTATAGTCTGTGTTTCTGATATCCCATAATAACCGTTTCATATAAACACCGGGTTAACCGGAGATATCTGGAGCATCACATGCACAGTAACTTTACAGCACACACTGTACATGATACAGAGCAGGCTCCTGAGGGGAGGGGAATGATCTTTACTCCAGCCACATCTCAGAGCTCAGTTAGCAGGTACAGTGTGTGTGTGTGTGTGTGTGTGTGTGTGTGTGTGTGTGTGTGTGTGTGTGTGTGTGTGTGTGTGTGTGTGTGTGTGTGTGTGTGTGTGCCGCATGTGTTATACACATTGACTGTAAAAATAAGGTTATAAATGATCTTTAATATGTAATAAGCAACAGTCAGAATCCTGCTTCTCTTACCTCTGACCTTTATTCTTCTTCTCTTGTGTTCATTCAGCAGCAGACATTACCCCCCCCCCCCTGCTGGAGACAGTCTGAATTACATTATGAAGTTAATCAGTATTAAAACTGGGACGTTTTTGTGTTATAATAATAATAATGATGTTATAAATATAGTGAATCACTTTACACTTTTACAAGAGACGTGTTTTAAGCATCTGCTGTTGTATTTATATTTGACCTGTTAGTTAGATATTGTAATAATAATATACATTGTTTAAAGTGTAAATTTACATGTTATATTTTATATTATGTTTATTATCAGATGTTATTAAGGATTAAGAAGGACTGCATGTTTAAGATGCCCCCCCCCCCCGAAGATGGTTATCAATAAATGAAAACAGTTAATATTATTAATAACGACTATTAAAAACACATCATTGTTGTTTTTAATATGTTTTATTTATAACAAACATGTCTTCTCCAGTGGCCCTAACCCTCTTCCGTGGATCTCTTTTTCTGGGTTTTGCATTTTCACATCGAACACAATTCCGGTTGATTACGCCGAGGATCACTATGAAGGACTCCAGTTCCCAGCAGGCAGTGCGGCTCCACACGTGTGTATGGTAGCAGGCTAACAGCGGGAGCATCATGTCTGTGTTTATGGATCTGAATCTGGTCCACAGTCCGGACCAGAGCCGTCTGCAGAGGCTGGTGGAGACTGCAGCTCACCGTGAGTATCCCTGCGAAACAGAGGAGCATCACTGGGACTCAGAAGAGCGATGCACCGGGGACCAAGCTGCAACATGGGGGCTAACTCTGCTAGCATCAGGGCTAGCTCTGCTAGCATTAGGGCTCACTCTGCTAGCATCAGGGCTCGCTGTGCTAGCATCAGGGCTCGCTGTGCTAGCATCAGGGTTAAACACAGTGCTCTGCGGTTTTTCATAATACTTGTTGCATCAGTGCAGTTCATTAGACCCCCCACCTCCAGAGTATATAAAGCAATCTATTTTCTTTATACATTTCAAAGTTTCCCTGCTTTCTGATGAATCCACAAACTGTGCAACATGTTTCTGTCAGTAAAAGTAGAGTTCATGTATGAAAACATTAGATTATAACCCAGGTTCATTCATTCCTTCTTTTAAAGAAAACTATTCACATGGAATAAAACGGATGACATTGTAAATACAAACATTTCATCAATTCAAATGAACTTATTCATCCAATAAACCTGATGTTTAACAGATTTATAAACTGTGTGTGTGTGTGTGTGTGTGTGTGTGTGTGCGTGTGCGCGCGCGCGCAGTGGGTTTCTCCACCGTCGCCATCAACTATGTGTTTGAACCGACAGCCAAGAAGAAACAGGTGAGTGGTGCGTTCAGGGACAGCTGTGATAATGAGTGTTTGCATCAACACATGGTTTTATTTTGAAAAAAATAAAGTTTTGTTTACATGCTTTTATTTTGTAAATCGCTGTTTACTTCTGTTTAGATTCCCTCCCCAATGCCGATCAAAGATCTGATCCCAGAGCTGCCCATCGTACAGGTACCTGTCTCACTCTGTGTAAACACCTGTCTGTCTCTCTGAGTAACACCTGTCTGTCTCTGTGAGTAACACCTGTCTGTCTCTCAGGGTCGCTCTCGTCCAATCAGAGTGCTGAACAGACTGACTGTGGTGATGTCAGACTCCAGTCACTTTGTAAGTGTGCTTTTATTTTGAAATCTCACAGTTTTTGTATGTATACCCAGGGTGCGATTTGTAGGGGGGGATGGTGAGGATTTCCCCCCCTCTGGTTTTCCTATCCCTACCTCTGCTAAATTATTTTTATCTCCGGTGGGGACAAGGATTTCCCCCCCTTGATAGCGATGAATGCAACTTAACTGCTAGCCTACTTAAACTCTTGAAATCTAACGATCTTCAGTGTCTTTACATCAGAGTAGGCTATTCAGCAGCCTTCTGGCAGACGGTGCATATTTCTGAACGTCATCGAACACAAAAACATTGTAACATTTTTGTGCGGGAACTTCGCAGGAAAAACAGCGCTGAACCAAACATGAAACGCGTTCAGAGCAGCATATCATCTTACTTTACAGGACCCATTTGCAGAATTGTGGATAGAAGAGGGCCGAAATGCTGCAGACAATGCCCCGATAGGAAAAACGAAAAAGCCACCACAAATTTGTCACCAGAGCCGACTGTTTACTTTGTCTAGTTTTCCAGACCTGTCCCTGAGTGTTGACAGCACGTTGTGCTATTTAGTGAATTATTTTGAGTGTTTGATTTAAGTTAATTGGAGGGTCTTTTCATGGAGAGCATTGATGCTGTTCTATGGTTCTTTCTGCCTGTTAGTGCGTACGCATGTTTTTGTGACGTTGAATAGAAATCCATGTATGGGTTATTAAAAGTTTTGCCATGTTGTGATGGGGACTAATCCACGGACCCGAAAAAAGGGCCTGTCTACTTTTTGCGTTTTTTTCTCCCTAGTTATGCAAGTTAAAAGTCCAATGTTCTTGTCTATGAATAAATAAAAAAAAACATCCCCCCTCTGTTTTTTTGTCAAATCGCACCCTGTGTATACCTGTCCGTTGTGCGTGTTGATCAGGGTGTCTGCGGGGTCTTAAAAAGCATTAAAAGTTGATAAATCAATTTAGCGAAAATTAAGGCTATTAAAAAGTATTAAACGGCATTCCCACGGTATTAAATGTTGTAGCTTGTTTTCAATAAGTATATAAGTTGTCCTAAGAGGTTGTATTCTAAAGTTTAAATTGAATCATTGCGTAGGTGTGTAGTGAGATATTGGGTAGTTTATTTATGGCATCCCGTTGGATTTTACGTCATCTGAACAGGACATCGCGCGCTCACTGACTGACTGCTGCTTGATCGCGCGAAGGTCCGTTTACGCCGGTTGACCGTTATGGGGAAATGTAAGTTTGCGTCCAAATGGTTGGAAGAGAAGGACTTTGAACCATGGCTGAGACCCGTCACTGGGAATAACCGCGAGGCCTACTGCTCGCTGCTACCGTTGGAGTCCACCGGGCGCCACTCCAACGCTGCGGGCAGAGGTTCTGTGCTGCCTCAACACCGTGAGAAAACACCAATCCATCCACTCCAATGAAGGGATTTCCGATCTTTTCCAAGCTACGTTCCACGATTCTGAAATAAGAAGTTTGTGTGCGGAAAGACACAACTGGGTACATCGTCCCCTCACTTTAACGAACAGCTTGTTAATAGCATCAGCAAGGCTGGGCCGTTTGTGCTGATGTTTGACGAGAGCCTTAATCAAGCCACAAAGGAAATCAGATGGACGTCCTCGTCCTTATTGGGAGGGTGGCTGTGTGCGGGCCAGGTATCTTGGGTCACAATTGTTGGGACACGGCAGAGGGGAGCATCACATGCTTTGTTCTGAATTATGAAAAGCAGTTATCACAAACTGTTTGGTTGTGCTATCTTACAATCATTACTGTATAGCCTATACTAAATGTGAGGTAAAGAGTGTCGCCAATGTAACCAGTTAGAACTCGAAGTGGCGATGAGGTCTTAAAATGTATGGAAAGGGTCTTAAAAAAGGTCTAAAAAGGTATTACATTTGACTTCAGGATTCCTGTATACCCTGTTGTTGCTATGGTATTTACGGTACTGTTGTTGTTGTTAACCTCAGTTTGTTGTACCTGTTGTCATGGTGTCCTGTGTTTCCGGAGCAGAGGCCGACGGCTGCAGAGTACCGGGGTTTCGACCTGCTGGCCGTGCAGCCAACCACAGAGAAGCTGTTCCACGTGAGACCCCTCCCCCCCTCGCTCAGACTCTGCTTCACACCCCGCTCGCTCCTCTGATCATACATAGTGTGTGTGTATGTGTGTGTGTGCAGGCAGCCTGTATGATCTGTGACGTGGACATCATCTGTATCTCAGTGACGGAGAAGCTCCCCTTCTTCTTCAAGAGAGCGCCGGTCAACGGGGTCAGAGTTATTACTCATATTATCATTATTATCCATTCCTTCCTACTAGTGTTGCACGGTGCACCGGTACTAGAAAGGTATCGCGATACCCTGCCGTTAAAAACGCAACGTTTCCCCATTTCATCAGTACCGGTACTTTAGGAGTGACATTGTTTTAATAAGAGCGTATTTCCTGTGTGTGTTCAGCGCTCTGCTTCCACTCCCTGCCTGTGCCTCCCCTCTCTCATGCATGCTCCAGCTGTCAGATCATGTGACAAAACGAGAGCATGGCTGTAAATGGGAGTTCTGTTGCCGATGCGACTCGGCTTGTTGACAAAAAAGATGCAAAAAACGAAGTTTGGAAATATTGTGGTTTCATCTCTGCTGACGGAGACACGCAGCTCGACAGGATCTCCGCCCGCTGTGACGGGACCGGTGCACCGAGCAAAACACCTACTTCAAGTTAAAGAGCTGACACACTTAACTATCTCATCTACATCTGCAACGAGCTAAACTAGTTATTCATCTGTTTGTTCTTCACTGTCGGGTCACTCAGTACTGGATCATTGAGCTGCATGAGACGGATACGACTGGCTGTCAGGAGAGGGAGAGGGGCAGAGGGGAACAGAGCACTCCATTTATTTCTCCTGTGTTATTATCCAGTTAATGTAACCTTGGATAATGTAGTTCATCTGTAAGTACTTTGTTTGGCTGATTCTTTTCTCCAGGTTTGAAATAAACCACAATAATGACATTTAGAAAGGTTTCCCCTTTTTTAAGAAAAGTATCGAAATCGCAATTCTTGACTTGGTGTCGATATCGAAACGAAAATGTTGGTATCGTGACAACAGTACTTCCTACACACATTAAGAGTGTGTGTGTGTTCAGGCCATAGAGCGAGGTGTTGCGTTCGAGGTCTCTTATGCTGCAGCCATCAGAGACTCCACCAGGCGGCGCTACACCATCGCCAACGCCACCGCCCTGATGGAGAGCTGCAGAGGGAAGGTAGGTGTGTCACAGTGATGTCAGAGGGGGCGGGCCTGCAGCGCAACTCACCTGTCCCTCACCTGTCCCTCTCTGCGTTTCAGAACGTGATCCTGAGCAGTGCCGCCGAGACGGTCAGTCAGAAACACCTGATCCTCACATCGTTAATAACCACCGTTAATAACTGATGATGATGATGATGATGATGTGTTTCCTCAGCCTCTGGAGCTCCGGGGGCCCTATGACATCACCAACCTGTATCCTTCCTATTGGTCCAGAACAGAACTCCAGTAAAGTGTGTGTGAGTGTGTGTTCTCCTGACCCGCTGCTCAGAGGTGTGTTGTTCGGTCTGTCGGACGGAGACTCTAAAGAAGCCGTTTCCTCCACCTGCAGATCAGTGGTGCTGCACGCAGGTACATACAGTATCTCACGAAAGTGAGTGCACCCTAAGTGAGAATGGCCAAATTGTGCCCAAAGTGTCAATATTTTGTGCCACCATTGTTTTCCAGAACTGCCTGAACTCTCCTGGGCACAGAGTTACATGACCACATCACGGAGCTGCTGGATGTGAGAGACCTTGTGCTCCTCCACCTTCCGTCTGAGGATGCCCCACAGATGCCCCATAGGGTTTAGGTCTGGAGACATGCAGCATGGTGGCCCAGACCATACAGCGGTTTAACAGGACCGGTTCCACTCAGAACAGGCCTCACCACGGTCCACCGAAGAGGTTGAGTGCACATGCTCAGCGTCATGTCCAGAGGCTGTCTCTTGAAAATAGATGTATGACTGCTGCCAGCATTGCTGCAGAGGTGAAAGGGGTGGGGGGTCAGTCTGTCGGTGCTCAGACCATACGCCGCCCACTGTATCAAATGGGTCTGCATGGCTGTCGTCCCAGAAAGAAGCCTCTAATAAAGATGAGGCTCAAGAAAGCCTGCAAACAGTTTGCTGAAGACAAGCAGACTAAGGACATGGATTACTGGAACCACGTCCTGTGGTCTGATGAGACCAAGGTTAACTCATTTGGGTCAGATGGTGTCAGGTGTGTGTGGCGGCGACCAGGAGAGGAGTACAAAGACAAGTGTGTCTTGGCTACAGTCGAGCATGGTGGTGGGAGTGTCAGGGGCTGATGAGTGCTGCCGGCTGTGGGGAGCTACAGTTCATTGAGGGAACCATGAAGGCCCACCTGTACTGTGACATACTGAAGCGGAGCATGATCCCCTCCCTTCAGAAACTGGGCCGCAGGGCAGTATTCCAACATGATACCGACCCCAAACACACCTCCAAGAGGACCACTGCCTTGCTAAAGAGACTGAGGGTAAAGGTGATGGACTGGCCAAGCATGTCTCCAGACTTAAACCCTGTGGAGCATCTGTGGGGCCTCCTCAGACGGAGGGTGGAGGAGCACAAGGTCTCTGACATCCAGCTCCGTGATGTGGTCATGGAGGAGTGGAAGAGGGTTCCAGTGGCAACCTGTGAAGCTCTACTGAACTCTGTGCCCAGGAGAGTTCAGGCAGTTCTGGAAAATAATGGTGGCACAAAATATCGACACTTTGGGCACAATTTGGCCATTCTCACTTAGGGTGTACTCACCTTGTTGCAGCGGGTTAGACATTAATGGCTGTGTTGAGTTATTTTGAGGGCTCAGCAAATGTACCCTGTTATCCCAGCTGTACACTGACTACTCTACTCTGGATCAGAGGGTCATCTCTTCAGGGTGGTCCCAGGAGAAGATAAAATAACACATCTACACAAAGGGGAGGGGGTACTCACTTTAGTGAGACACTGTACCCTGCTACTCCAAATACTACGACAATAAAGTGTGTGTGTGTGTGTGTGTGTGTGTGTGTGTGTGTGTGTGTGTGTGTGTGTGTGTGTGTGTGTGTGTGTGTGTGTGTGTGTGTGTGTGTGTTAGAAACCAGGAAGACGGCAAGCGGCATCATCTACACGGTGCAGGTTCCGGAGGCCCCGCCCTGTAGAGCACCTGAGGACACAGGTAGATATTCTCTCTGACCATGGTGTCCATAACGTCTGGACTCCATGGTGTGCATGTGTATGTATGTCAGGGGTGTAACGGTTCACAAACGTTCGGTACGTAAACGGTGAATATTCTCTGAAATAAATCCAAAATCGAATAAACATTAAGGTGCAGCCTTTCTAAAATGAACAGCTGGGCATTAGGACTTGTTGTCAGCTTGCGCATACATTGTATTTTCATATTCCTTCAGAAACACCCTGTCCGATCTGCTGGCTCTGACAGCCTCTCCGTAGGGCAGTGGGTCCCTCTTGTGAAGAGAGAAATAATGTCAGAAACGTATTTGGTTCGATAAAATGTGCAAGATAACTTTGATGTCGCGATAACAAATAAGGTTCAATTATAACAAAGCGCAGCCAATGTTTGTTTACAACTTCCTCCCAAGTGGGAGGTGGGTTTGCTCTTCAGTCTTTTGTCTTTTGGTACCGGTGATATTCACGTTCGGGTAATGCCTTTTCAAATGAGTGTGCAAGTTTGATTTATTGCCAGCCGCGTAACCAATATGACCTGAACAATGCCGACAAACCGCTTCGGTCCACCTGTCTTTTATCCGTCATCCTTGCATGTAACCAAAATGTTCCCAAACCGGAGACTTAAATGATGCTGGAGGATTTTCAAGCTCAACTTGAACTGCGGTCACCGTATCGACTGTTCCGCAAACAACGGACTAAATTCCAACGCACCCCTGACCAGCTCTCATAGTATGCCTCTCGTCCAATGAAATGACTTGCTTGCTCCATTACGTTGAACCCAATGTGAGCAAATTCCACTGAACGCAGCGAAAGAACGCAGCACCTGAGATTACTTCAAAAGGTTTTTCACATGCTCAATTTTTTACGTGAAACGTTATTTTCGTTCGGTACACACGAATACCGAACCGAAGGGCACATAGCGAGTATTTTCGGTACGACTCGTATACCGTTACACCCCTAATATATGTATATATGTATTTATATTTATATATTTACCTGTGCAGGTGAAGCTCCGGCAGCCAAGAGAGCCAAGCCTGGTGCAGTGATTGACAGCTGAGGGGCGGGACTAACTCTGATTTATTGTTTAATGCTTGTTGAAATCCCATAATAATCATTTATGATGTCTTTACTTTGAGTGTTTCTAAATAAAGTTTTTATTTCCTTATTGAACAGAAACACGCGTTTTCATTCAGAGCTTTTATTTTGAAATCATTCGCGGTACAGGCGCTGTGATTGGTCGGCTCTTAACTGAAAGCTGCTTAACATTCAGTCCGATTTAAAAAAGGATATAAAAATAGAAATGTACAAACAGGACGAGGCTCGACTCTCACTGAACAGATCACGTTAATTACGTCTCTTTAATGAGTGCCGATCCTTTAACGACTTCCTGTCTGACAGGAACTCTTTAAACTGGTTTCACTGGTTGGAAATCTGTCTTAGAGACAGACTATATCAATGAATCCCTTAATAAACACTTGTCTGTTATGGGTCCTGAGTATCAGATGTAGGAAGTGGAATTTCATGGGATTTTCAAAATAAAACTCCTCTGCTGCTCCGTCTCATTGGTCTTCAGGCTCACTGACAGACAGGAACACCAATCAGAATCTGGAGTGATGAGCTCTTTAGTGTCCACAGCTGATCACGAGGGGGGGGGGGGGCCTCTTCTTCTTCACTTCCTGTGGGCTGTCAGCTCCTCACAGCCCCAGGATGTGTTTGATGTGACCCTGAAGCAGGAGCAGGTGAAGGTGAGTGAGTCTGAGAGCAGCTTCAGAGGTTCAAAGCTCTATCAGCAGCAGTGTAGGTGTACAACGAAAACCTGAAGTCCCAGACCCACCCAACAATTCATCATAAATATATGTAAGACATAGAACAACAAAAAAGTGCAGAGACTGTATAAAAACAGGGTGTACAATAAGAGTTGTGTAGCGGTGAGGAGGAGAAAACGTGGAGTATTTGAAATAAAGCGTCCTCTGTGTTAAAGTTCGTCCACAGCCTCCTGTTGGTGTGAACTGGCCCTTTGAAGCAGCAGGAAACCAGTTTATAAGAAGTGCTTTTTT
>NC_086358.1:287445-317973 GCF_036324505.1 Eleginops maclovinus | reverse complement strand
GTGATGGATGGCAAGCATGTCTCCAGACTTAAACCCTTGTGAGCATCTGTGGGGCCTCCTCAGACGGAGGGTGGAGGAGCACAAGGTCTCTGACATCACCAGCTCTGTGATGTGGACATGGAGGAGTGGAAGAGGGTTCCAGTGGCAACCTGTGAAGCTCTACTGAACTCTGTGCCCAGGAGAGTTCAGGCAGTTCTGGAAAATAATGGTGGCACAAAATATCGACACTTTGGGCACAATTTGGCCATTCTCACTTAGGGTATACTCACCTTGTTGCAGCGGGTTAGACATTAATGGCTGTGTTGAGTTATTTTGAGGGCTCAGCAAATGTCCCCTGTTATCCCAGCTGTACACTGACTACTCTACTCTGGATCAGAGGGTCATCTCTTCAGGGTGGTCCCAGGAGAAGATAAAATAACACATCTACACAAAGGGGAGGGGGGTACTCACTTTAGTGAGACACTGTACCTGCTACTCCAAATACTACGACAATAAAGTGTGTGTGTGTGTGTGTGTGTGTGTGTGTGTGTGTGTGTGTGTGTGTGTGTGTGTGTGTGTGTGTGTGTGGTGTGTGTGTGTGTGTGTGTGTGTGTGTGTGTGTGTGTGTGTGTGTGTGTGTGTGTGTTGTGTGTGTGTGTGTGTGTGTGTGTGTTAGAAACCAGGAAGACGGCAAGCGGCATCATCTACACGGTGCAGGTTCCGGAGGCCCCGCCCTGTAGAGCACCTGAGGACACAGGTAGATATTCTCTCTGACCATGGTGTCCATAACGTCTGGACTCCATGGTGTGCATGTGTATGTATGTCAGGGGTTGTAACGGTTCACAAACGTTCGGTACGTAAACGGTGAATATTCTCTGAAATAAATCCAAAATCGAATAAACATTAAGGTGCAGCCTTTCTAAATGAACAGCTGGGCATTAGGACTTGTTGTCAGCTTGGGCATACATTGTATTTTAATATTCCTTCAGAAACACCCTGTCCGATCTGCTGGCTCTGACAGCCTCTCCGTAGGGCAGTGGGTCCCTCTTGTGAAGAGAGAAATAATGTCAGAAACGTATTTGGTTCGATAAAATGTGCAAGATAACTTGATGTCGCGATAACAAATAAGGTTCAATTATAACAAAGCGCAGCCAATGTTTGTTTACAACTTCCTCCCAAGTGGGAGGTGGGTTTGCACTTCAGTCTTTTGTCTTTTGGTACCGGTGATATTCACGTTCGGGTAATGCCTTTTCAAATGAGTGTGCAAGTTTGATTTATTGCCAGCCGCGTAACCAATATGACCTGAACAATGCCGACAAACCGCTTCGGTCCACCTGTCTTTTATCCGTCATCCTTGCATGTAACCAAAATGTTCCCAAACCGGAGACTTAAATGATGCTGGAGGATTTTCAAGCTCAACTTGAACTGCGGTCACCGTATCGACTGTTCCGCAAACAACGGACTAAATTCCAACGCACCCCTGACCAGCTCTCATAGTATGCCTCTCGTCCAATGAAATGACTGGCTTGCTCCATTACGTTGAACCCAATGTGAGCAAATTCCACTGAACGCAGCGAAAGAACGCAGCACCTGAGATTACTTCAAAAGGTTTTTCACATGCTCAATTTTTTACGTGAAACGTTATTTTCGTTCGGTACACACGAATACCGAACCGAAGGGCACATAGCGAGTATTTTCGGTACGACTCGTATACCGTTACACCCCTAATATATGTATATATGTATTTATATTTATATATTTACCTGTGCAGGTGAAGCTCCGGCAGCCAAGAGAGCCAAGCCTGGTGCAGTGATTGACAGCTGAGGGGCGGGACTAACTCTGATTTATTGTTTAATGCTTGTTGAAATCCCATAATAATCATTTATGATGTCTTTACTTTGAGTGTTTCTAAATAAAGTTTTTATTTCCTTATTGAACAGAAACACGCGTTTTCATTCAGAGCTTTTATTTTGAAATCATTCGCGGTACAGGCGCTGTGATTGGTCGGCTCTTAACTGAAAGCTGCTTAACATTCAGTCCGATTTAAAAAAGGATATAAAAATAGAAATGTACAAACAGGACGAGGCTCGACTCTCACTGAACAGATCACGTTAATTACGTCTCTTTAATGAGTGCCGATCCTTTAACGACTTCCTGTCTGACAGGAACTCTTTAAACTGGTTTCACTGGTTGGAAATCTGTCTTAGAGACAGACTATATCAATGAATCCCTTAATAAACACTTGTCTGTTATGGGTCCTGAGTATCAGATGTAGGAAGTGGAATCTCATGGGATTTTCAAAATAAAACTCCTCTGCTGCTCCGTCTCATTGGTCTTCAGGCTCACTGACAGACAGGAACACCAATCAGAATCTGGAGTGATGAGCTCTTTAGTGTCCACAGCTGATCACGAGGGGGGGGGGGGGGCCTCTTCTTCTTCACTTCCTGTGGGCTGTCAGCTCCTCACAGCCCCAGGATGTGTTTGATGTGACCCTGAAGCAGGAGCAGGTGAAGGTGAGTGAGTCTGAGAGCAGCTTCAGAGGTTCAAAGCTCTATCAGCAGCAGTGTAGGTGTACAACGAAAACCTGAAGTCCCAGACCCACCCAACAATTCATCATAAATATATGTAAGACATAGAACAACAAAAAAGTGCAGAGACTGTATAAAAACAGGGTGTACAATAAGAGTTGTGTAGCGGTGAGGAGGAGAAAACGTGGAGTATTTGAAATAAAGCGTCCTCTGTTTAAAGTTCGTCCACAGCCTCCTGTTGGTGTGAACTGGCCCTTTGAAGCAGCAGGAAACCAGTTTATAAGAAGTGCTTTTTAAACTAAAAACCCTGATTTTAAAGAGAAGACTTTGAGAGGAAAAACCAGGAAATGTAATGAATAATAAATATGTAA
Organism: Eleginops maclovinus; assembly: GCF_036324505.1. Taxonomy (NCBI): domain Eukaryota; kingdom Metazoa; phylum Chordata; class Actinopteri; order Perciformes; family Eleginopidae; genus Eleginops; species Eleginops maclovinus. The sequence goes on along the minus strand of NC_086358.1, from coordinate 315,095 downwards.
CCGGTACTGACCGGTTCTCCTGCGAGGCAGCGGGGGCAGCAGAGAGCAGACCTGGACTGAACCACACACACCTGCAGAAGAGGGAACAGACCATAATAAACCATCAACTTGCTATTTACTCAGAAGCTTTAAATATAGAAACAATGCTGAAGACAAAGGATCAGAAGTGCTGTCCAACAGGAGACATTTTTAATAATATTCAGCTGCTTTTGGGGAAAAAACATTCTTGAAAGTATTTTCGTTTTATTTTATTAAAATAAATATATATGTTTAAGACCGACCTGCTGCTCTGGCTGCTGATTGGACGCTGAGAAGGTGAGCGATGTTTCCATTGGACACTCAGACTCCTGAAGCTCCGCCCCCAAACACACACGCTTCTGAAAACAAAAACATTCAGATTGAACTATCCTGTAATCTGGACGAGATCAGAGTCATGTAAGATCATCAAACACATCCTACATGTGAGGTAAAGAATGACGAGAGGACAAACTATAAAACAGACATGCGAGGTAAAGAATAACGAGGACAAACTATAAAACAGACATGTGAGGTAAAGAATGACGAGAGGACAAACTATAAAACAGACATGTGAGGTAAAGAATGACGAGAGGACAAACTATAAAACAGACATGTGAGGTAAAGAATAACGAGGACAAACTATAAAACAGACATGTGAGGTAAAGAATAACGAGAGGACAAACTATAAAACAGACATGTGAGGTAAAGAATGACGAGAGGACAAACTATAAAACAGACATGTGAGGTAAAGAATGACGAGAGGACAAACTATAAAACAGACATGTGAGGTAAAGAATGACGAGAGGACAAACTATAAAACAGACATGTGAGGTAAAGAATGACGAGAGGACAAACTATAAAACAGACATGCGAGGTAAAGAATGACGAGAGGACAAACTATAAAACAGACATGCGAGGTAAAGAATGACGAGAGGACAAACTATAAAACAGACATGTGAGGTAAAGAATAACGAGAGGACAAACTATAAAACAGACATGTGAGGTAAAGAATGACGAGAGGACAAACTATAAAACAGACATGTGAGGTAAAGAATAACGAGAGGACAAACTATAAAACAGACATGTGAGGTAAAGAATGACGAGAGGACAAACTATAAAACAGACATGCGAGGTAAAGAATGACGAGGACAAACTATAAAACAGACATGTGAGGTAAAGAATGACGAGAGGACAAACTATAAAACAGACATGTGAGGTAAAGAATGACGAGAGGACATTAAACTTTATAACTGCAATAAAGATTAGAGTTTGCTCAATAAGAAAAGTGGATTGTGTAAACAGCTGCAGATATAATGCATCATCAGGACAGACCATAATACTCCTGTTGTGCACTATACTACACCCTAAATAGCTCTGCAACATCCACCTTCAACCCTTACCCAGGCTGCTATCTCCAGACTTTCTGGGCTGGAGGTGTGCTTGGTATTTTGTGTCACCTCTACTTTATCTTCAATAGGTTATGCTTCTTCATTATACCGAGCTTTCTTTGGCTCTTCACCTGCTGTCAGAATGGGAATGTCCCCACTGTGGGACAAGTAAAGCTGTCCTGATCTGAAGCACTAAAGCAATAAGGCCTCAGAGGATCACCAGAGCCAGAAATCCCGGGTCTAATCTGAAGGATAAACACTCTCCAGGAGGACACAGGCTGTCCTTCACACGATACAAACGTTATAAAATATGTTTCCAAACTACTCTCTACTTCTACTGTACTTGAGAGATTTATTTACTTTATAAATTCAGATTTGGACACACGAACTAAGGTTTAGATTAAACCATCCGACATTACACTTCAGTAGAGTTCAGTATGCAGAGTATATTTGTCCACTTGTGTTCATTCATTATTTTACAGTTATTCAGCTCATAAAGAAAAAGCATCGACTGCTGCTGGACTACCTCACTGCAGGACTGAGACTGGGAGAGGGACTGATGTCTTTAACACCAGATGATAACCATTCACCCTTCCTCCTCCTCCTCCTCCTCACTCACCGCTCTGCAGCTCCACGGGTCTGTGTCTGGTCTCCTCTTCTTCTGGAGGTTCATCCCGACACACTGCATCATCACTGAGATCCACAGAAGCTAACAGAACCAAAGAGCTTCAGACGCTAGCAGCGGACTGTGGGCAGACACTGACCCTCTAACCCAGATTTGACACCAGAGCTAACAGAGCTAACAGAGCTAACAGAGGCACCACGTTATTATCTCCACTAACTGAGAGTTAAACCTCTTTATTTAAACGTCCCTCTTTCTCTGTAAATCTTCAGGACACATTGTAATCAAGACTTTTAACTGTGACGGTTTTAACAGTTGTTTCTGACCTTTTGATAACGAGAAGCTACCGACAACAGAGCTACTACTTCCGCTACTACAAGAGTGCGGGTTTCAAAATAAAAGCTCTGTTTATTTAAGATAAGATGTACCTTTATTAATCAAGAGTTTAAGCAACAACAGAGAAGAGGAAAACCATTAAAGGGTCACACAGGGACATGAAACACACAGTTAAATTAAAAATGAGATATACAGATAAGTAACGAGAGTATTGTGAAAAATATCCACATGTACGTGTTCAGAACGAGAGAGCAGCTTGGTGTGCAGTCCGGTTACTATCAGGGGGTCTCATGGTGAACCTAGGAGGTGAACTGGGACCTCTCCAAGTTCCATAATTCAAGTCTGTTCGGGGACTTGAACCGGCGACCCTACGATTAGCCGATTAACTGTACATTCAAACTTTAGCTGCAGTTACTCTAATAATTTCTCTCTGTGTTTGTAGAGACTATCGTTCATAAGAAGAAACAATAATTTAACTATAAAGTATAAAATGGATTTCTGATTCTGATATATAAATAAATACACAATGCTTTTATTTTGAAGCCCACCTCGTTAAACCGGGGAGTCATTTCCGCCAGCTTGACGCGTCACGTTTGACGTTTTTTTCCACGCTGGTTCTGTTTCAAACGGTTTGACGTCAGAGTGGGGCAAGCCAATCGGATCCGAGCAAGCACATACTTTCACGAGATCTGCAGACTTTTCTTATCGCGGGACTTGGAGACAAATCAGTTTAAAACAGCAGAGTAAAATAAAAATGACTTTCAATAATGATTAATAATGACTAAATATCAAAAATGGTTGGTGATTGTATTATACCCTCTTATTTAATGTTTATTCATAATCTTCAAACTCTTTTAATTGTTATATTTTATTTTATAAAATGAAGTGTATTTGATGCTGTAGTGACAGTAGGACACCAGCAGATGGCATCAGGTTACTGGTAATACACAATAAATTACTGTGGTTTTACTGGTTATTTCACTGTGTTCATTTTACTGGTTTTACTGGTTATTTCACTGTGTTCATTTTACTGGTTTTACTGGTTATTTCACTGTGTTCATTCTATTGGTTTTACTGGTTATTTCACTGTGTTCATTCTATTGGTTTTACTGGTTATTTCACTGTGTTCATTCTATTGGTTTTACTGGTTATTTCACTGTGTTCATTTTACTGGTTTTACTGGTTATTTCACTGTGTTCATTGTATTGGTTTTACTGGTTATTTCACTGTGTTCATTCTATTGGTTTTACTGGTTATTTCACTGTGTTCATTTTACTGGTTTTACTGGTTATTTCACTGTGTTCATTCTATTGGTTTTACTGGTTATTTCACTGTGTTCATTCTATTGGTTTTACTGGTTATTTCACTGTGTTCATTTTACTGGTTTTACTGGTTATTTCACTGTGTTCATTTTACTGGTTTTACTGGTTATTTCACTGTGTTCATTCTATTGGTTTTACTGGTTATTTCACTGTGTTCATTCTATTGGTTTTACTGGTTATTTCACTGTGTTCATTCTATTGGTTTTACTGGTTATTTCACTGTGTTCATTCTATTGGTTTTACTGGTTATTTCACTGTGTTCATTCTATTGGTTTTACTGGTTATTTCACTGTGTTCATTCTATTGGTTTTACTGGTTATTTCACTGTGTTCATTTTACTGGTTTTACTGGTTATTTCACTGTGTTCATTTTACTGGTTTTACTGGTTATTTCACTGTGTTCATTCTATTGGTTTTACTGGTTATTTCACTGTGTTCATTCTATTGGTTTTACTGGTTATTTCACTGTGTTCATTCTATTGGTTTTACTGGTTATTTTGCTGTTTTTATTTTGATTGGTTTTACTGGTTATTTCACTGTGTTCATTTTATTGGTTTTACTGGTTATTTCACTGTGTTCATTCTATTGGTTTTACTGGTTATTTCATTGTGTTTTGTAAGGGACATTTAACAGTAAACGTTTGAAACCCAATAAACTTCAAACATTTTCAAACACTTAGAAAAAAGAACAATATAAATACCTCAAATCTGTTCGTGTAGTCAGTGATAGGTGGTAGGAGCAATAACATGATGAGACAGACAGACAGGCAGGCCGGCAGACAGACAGACGGGCAGAGAAGCAGAGAGGCAGGCAGGCAGGCAGGTGGATGGTGTGTCTCCGTCTCTCCTGAGACATTTTAAACTGTTTGGATCAAACGGAGCGAAAGAACAAGAAAAAAACGGAGCAGACTGGAGGTCAATCACAAGTGTGTCCCTCAGGGCCACCGTACCTCCAGCACACAGGTCTCTACCTTCAGGAAAACAGATTTATAACCTCAGTAAATATTGTCTTCATCCAGCACGATGTTCATTCACTCAGTTATTGTCCCATTAGAGGGTCTGTGTTAACGTTCAGCATCTCCACATATTTACCCTTCTTCATGATTTCTGAAGTAAAAAAGCTAACTTTAAGCTATAAAGGAACTACAGCACGGTCACATGACTTCACGTCTCCACCGCTAAGCTAAAGGAGGCTAATGTTGGGCTATAAAGGAACTACAGCACGGTCACATGACTTCAGGTCACCACCGCTAAGCTAAAGGAGGCTAATGTTGGGCTATAAAGGAACTACAGCACGGTCACATGACTTCACGTCACCACCGCTAAGCTAAAGGAGGCTAATGTTGGGCTATAAAGGAACTACAGCACGGTCACATGACCTCACGTCTCCACCGCTAAGCTAAAGGAGGCTAATGTTGGGCTATAAAGGAACTACAGCACGGTCACATGACCTCACGTCTCCACCGCTAAGCTAAAGGAGGCTAATGTTGGGCTATAAAGGAACTACAGCACGGTCACATGACTTCACGTCACCACCGCTAAGCTAAAGGAGGCTAATGTTGGGCTATAAAGGAACTACAGCACGGTCACATGACTTCACGTCTCCACCGCTAAGCTAAAGGAGGCTAATGTTGGGCTATAAAGGAACTGCAGCACGGTCACATGACTTCACGTCTCCACCGCTAAGCTAAAGGAGGCTAATGTTGGGCTATAAAGGAACTACAGCACGGTCACATGACTTCACGTCTCCACCGCTAAGCTAAAGGAGGCCAATGTTGGGCTATAAAGGAACTACAGCACGGTCACATGACTTCACGTCTCCACCGCTAAGCTAAAGGAGGCTAATGTTGGGCTATAAAGGAACTACAGAACGGTCACATGACTTCACGTCACCACCGCTAAGCTAAAGGAGGCTAATGTTGGGCTATAAAGGAACTACAGAACGGTCACATGACTTCACGTCACCACCGCTAAGCTAAAGGAGGCTAATGTTGGGCTATAAAGGAACTACAGAACGGTCACATGACTTCACGTCTCCACCGCTAAGCTAAAGGAGGCTAATGTTGGGCTATAAAGGAACTGCAGCACGGTCACATGACTTCACGTCTCCACCGCTAAGCTAAAGGAGGCTAATGTTGGGCTATAAAGGAACTACAGCACGGTCACATGACTTCACGTCTCCACCGCTAAGCTAAAGGAGGCTAATGTTGGGCTATAAAGGAACTGCAGCACGGTCACATGACTTCACGTCTCCACCGCTAAGCTAAAGGAGGCTAATGTTGGGCTATAAAGGAACTGCAGCACGGTCACATGACTTCACGTCTCCACCGCTAAGCTAAAGGAGGCTAATGTTGGGCTATAAAGGAACTGCAGCACGGTCACATGACTTCACGTCTCCACCGCTAAGCTAAAGGAGGCTAATGTTGGGCTATAAAGGAACTACAGCACGGTCACATGACTTCACGTCACCACCGCTAAGCTAAAGGAGGCTAATGTTGGGCTATAAAGGAACTGCAGCACGGTCACATGACTTCACGTCTCCACCGCTAAGCTAAAGGAGGCTAATGTTGGGCTATAAAGGAACTGCAGCACGGTCACATGACTTCACGTCTCCACCGCTAAGCTAAAGGAGGCTAATGTTGGGCTATAAAGGAACTACAGCACGGTCACATGACCTCACGTCTCCACCGCTAAGCTAAAGGAGGCTAATGTTGGGCTATAAAGGAACTACAGCACGGTCACATGACCTCACGTCTCCACCGCTAAGCTAAAGGAGGCTAATGTTGGGCTATAAAGGAACTACAGCACGGTCACATGACTTCACGTCACCACCGCTAAGCTAAAGGAGGCTAATGTTGGGCTATAAAGGAACTACAGCACGGTCACATGACTTCACGTCTCCACCGCTAAGCTAAAGGAGGCTAATGTTGGGCTATAAAGGAACTGCAGCACGGTCACATGACTTCACGTCTCCACCGCTAAGCTAAAGGAGGCTAATGTTGGGCTATAAAGGAACTACAGCACGGTCACATGACTTCACGTCTCCACCGCTAAGCTAAAGGAGGCCAATGTTGGGCTATAAAGGAACTACAGCACGGTCACATGACTTCACGTCTCCACCGCTAAGCTAAAGGAGGCTAATGTTGGGCTATAAAGGAACTACAGAACGGTCACATGACTTCACGTCACCACCGCTAAGCTAAAGGAGGCTAATGTTGGGCTATAAAGGAACTACAGAACGGTCACATGACTTCACGTCACCACCGCTAAGCTAAAGGAGGCTAATGTTGGGCTATAAAGGAACTACAGAACGGTCACATGACTTCACGTCTCCACCGCTAAGCTAAAGGAGGCTAATGTTGGGCTATAAAGGAACTGCAGCACGGTCACATGACTTCACGTCTCCACCGCTAAGCTAAAGGAGGCTAATGTTGGGCTATAAAGGAACTACAGCACGGTCACATGACTTCACGTCTCCACCGCTAAGCTAAAGGAGGCTAATGTTGGGCTATAAAGGAACTGCAGCACGGTCACATGACTTCACGTCTCCACCGCTAAGCTAAAGGAGGCTAATGTTGGGCTATAAAGGAACTGCAGCACGGTCACATGACTTCACGTCTCCACCGCTAAGCTAAAGGAGGCTAATGTTGGGCTATAAAGGAACTGCAGCACGGTCACATGACTTCACGTCTCCACCGCTAAGCTAAAGGAGGCTAATGTTGGGCTATAAAGGAACTACAGCACGGTCACATGACTTCACGTCACCACCGCTAAGCTAAAGGAGGCTAATGTTGGGCTATAAAGGAACTGCAGCACGGTCACATGACTTCACGTCTCCACCGCTAAGCTAAAGGAGGCTAATGTTGGGCTATAAAGGAACTGCAGCACGGTCACATGACTTCACGTCTCCACCGCTAAGCTAAAGGAGGCTAATGTTGGGCTATAAAGGAACTGCAGCACGGTCACATGACTTCACGTCTCCACCGCTAAGCTAAAGGAGGCTAATGTTGGGCTATAAAGGAACTACAGCACGGTCACATGACTTCACGTCACCACCGCTAAGCTAAAGGAGGCTAATGTTGGGCTATAAAGGAACTACAGCACGGTCACATGACTTCACAATGTGAGAATGATTGACAGCTGTTTCCTCACAGTTGTGTTGCCTAACCAGAGGAGTGTTAAACCTGATGTTTGTGATCATCTTTCTCGTCAGTGATGAAGATCATCATGTTGTTCCTCCTCTTCATCGGTCTCCCCCCCCTCCCCCCCACCATGTCAGACCCTGTGAGTGGATGATTTCCTCTGAAGTCTCAGGTATTTCTTCTTCTCTTCCCTTCAGAGCGCCGGCAGGCAGGAGACGACAGGAAGCTGACGAGACACGACTGTCAGATTAAAGGCACATTTAAAGGCTTTTATTTTGCTGAGCAGACTCTTTGTTCTCCTTCCTGTCCCTTTAAAGTCCTGATGAAGCACAACTGGAACAAAAAGTTATTAAAATAAATTCATGTATATTATTTATATATACTTTGGGTGTGTCTGCCCCAATCTGCCCAGCAACAAGGTGACCCTGAAAGTAACGTGAGCGTCTGTTTTGGGCCAGATTTGTTCGTCCATTTGATATACTGAAGCCTCACTCAGCTCCTGAAATGTATCTCAAACAATGTGAAAAGAGTGAATATTATGGGATTGAGTGCAGGTTTAAGATACCCTTTAAAGACCCTGTACTTTAGCTCTGAACATTCCGTCACATACAGCAACTTCACCAAACTTAAACTGGGATTTTAGGAGAACCATCCATCTTTAAAAACAATCTTTAATCCAATAAAGCTGAGAGCTGGAGAGTCGCCTACATCTTTATTCTGCCTAAAGGATGGGGAGCAGTGCGGCCTCAAAGCGGGATCATTTGGAGTTTGTTTTTTTAAGTTCAAAAGTTACTAACATTTGTTCTCAGTGTTTGTAGTTCAATGTGATGCTAACTTTCAACACACACACACACACACACACACACACACACACACACACACACACACACACACACACACACACACACACACACACACACACACACACACACACACACACACACACACACACACACACACACACACACACACACACACACACACACACACACACACACACACAGGTTCACTCCCTCCATTAATTGGGTCCTCTGCAGCCGCTCAGATGAAATATTAACTTTAACGCCTTTTTACACTTTTATCGATTTCTGTGTGACAGACAGCTGACAGCCTGGTTGTGAGTATGTGTGTGTGTGTGTGTGTGTGTGTGTGTGTGTGTGTGTGTGTGTGTGTGTGTGTATGTGTGTTTGTGTGTGTGTATGTGTGTGTGTTTGTGTGTGTGAGCTGCTCTTAACTCAGACTCCGCACAGTTTAAATCATTACTCCGATGGTATATGATCAGAGAAGTAAACTTGTCGTTGTCTGATTTCCCTGAATGCAACATTAATCAGCGATGACATCACGTCCTGTTCAGACTGCTGAGGGACAGGTATCACTTAATTTCAAACCACACACAATGTTAGTGAAGTGTTTATGTGTGTAGCAGTGTGTGTGTGTGTGTGTGTGTGTGTGTGTGTGTGTGTGTGTGTGTGTGTGTGTGTGTGTGTGTGTGTGTGTGTGTGTTATGTCACTTTGATTGGCAGCTCTATGATTAATTACCCTCCAAACAACCAGAGCAAGACCCACCACAGCGTGTGTGTGTGTGTGTGTGTGTGTGTGTGTGTGTGTGTGTGTGTGTGTGCATGTCAGCAGACCCTCTCATCTGTGAAGTTTCTATTACAGTAAGGTCGGTGGTGGTGGTGGAGGGGTCGAAGGTCAGGAAGTGACCAGAGAGGGGGAGGAGCTAACCTGCAAGTGCCAAACGAAACCTGTCAACAGGAAGTGAGGCGATGACCATATAAGGGCTACGAAAGATCATTATTTGTAGCAAGTTTGAATCTTTTTAAGTCACACACACACACACACACACACACACACACACACACACACACACACACACACACACACACACACACACACACACACACACACACACACACACACACACACACACACACACAGTAAATCGATGATAACAAGTTCACCTCAAAGTCAACAACAGGAAAAAAAGGGGAAACAAGAAAAATAAAGTGAAGTCGTTCCTGTGAGCCAACCAGAGCGAAGGAGGAAGAGGAGGGGGGAGAGGAGGAGGAAGAGGAAGAGGAAGAGGAGGAGAAGGAAGAGGAATAGGAATAGGAGGAGGAAGAGGAGCACGAGGAAGAGGTGGAGGAGGAGGAAGAGGAAGAGGAGGAGAAGCAAGAGGAAGAGGAATAGGAGGAGGAAGAGGAGCACGAGGAAGAGGAGGAGGAAGAGGAAGCGGAGGAATGGGGGGAATGATGGCTCTCATTGATTTGCTGTCAGCTCGCAGCAGAGAAAATAAAGAAACGCTGTTTGGCCAAAATGTTCAAATACAGTCTCTAAGGAGAGAGAGAGAGTGTGTGTGTGTGTGTGTGTGTGTGTGTGTGTCTGTGTGTCTGTGTGTGTGTGTGTGTGTGTGTGTGTGTGTGTGTGTGTGAGTGTGTGTGTGTGTGTGTGTGTGTGTGTGTGTGTGTGTGTGTGTGAGTGTGTGTGAGTGTGTGTGTGTGAGTGTGAGTGTGTGTGTGTGTGTGTGTGTGTGTGTGTGTGTGTGTGTGTGTGTGTGTGTGTGTGTGTGTGTGTGTGTGTGTGTGTGTGTGTGTGTGTGTGTGTGTGTGTGTGTGTGTGTATGTGTGAGTGTGAGTCTGTGTGAGTGTGTGTGTGAGTGTGTGTGTGTGTGTGTGTGTGTGTGTGTGTGTGTATGTGTGAGTGTGAGTCTGTGTGTGTGTGAGTGTGTGTGTGTGTGTTTGAGTCTTTGGTCAACTTAATTAAACTCTACAGAAGTTAATTGAAGTTAATTGATTCTCTCGTTAAAGCCCCCCCCCCAGTGAAGTCATTATGAAGTTTCTGTCCCAGTTTAAAAAGTAATTAATATACAACAACAACAACAACAACAACAACAACAGCAACAACAGTTTTATCTCTGTGTATATTAATATATGGGATTGTTTTGATCAGAATTTAAGATCCAAAGAATTCAGGTCTTATTTTCGTGTTGACTTCAGTTCCTCTGTCCTCCTGATGGGGGGGCTGTGGGGCCACACATTCACTGTGTAGTTCTACTGCAGTAAAAACCCCTCGAATAACTCAGATAAACACCAACAGGACTATATACTTATATGTACTGCAGGACTATATACTTATAATACTACAAATACTGAAACCCCAGAGTTCATAAATCTGGAGAACTGTGAACATTACAGTGTTCCCTCAATGTTTGCACGTCTTTTATTTTAAGCTACAGATCAAATATATTTCCATTTTGGATTAAAAAGCTGACCAGAAAAACAGCGAGACACAGGTTTAGAATAGAGACCGCTCCAGCATGATCCTGCTCTCTGGTTTTGTTATTTAAAGGTTTGTCTTTGTGTTATTCTATAAACTACTGACCCTGTGTGACTCTGGACTGGCTGCCATAGGTACAGATTTAAGGGACATGTGGAGTGGTCTCTTTTTTCTTCCGGAGCTGTTTATAAAAGATAGAAATATATGTCACATATTTACTGATTTAGTTTCTGATCATTTCACAATAAACCGGCTGTTGTTGTTCAAGAGAAACGGGCAGAAACCGAGAAGGAAATAATGGAGACTGTTGGAGTAAAATCTTTCTTATGTGATCTCCATCGTCTGTGTTTTCAGCTCATAAACAACAGCATGTTTGAACTCTATGAAGAATCCCAGTCTGCGCACAGTTTGGATCTTAACCTCTGTGATTTACATCGACTTCTTAGAGGTCAGACCAGCAGACAGCATTGCTTTGGAATAAATAAAACCTGCAGAGAGAATAATGAGGACTGATGGAGGATATTTTCAGTGTCCGTTCCTCTGTAGCACTCACCGTCCGGTCTCTCCTCCGAGGCCCGACCGGCAGACAGCAGCTCCTGAAATCACATTTAAAAAAAATCACATCAAGAAATTCAACTGTGGAAAACACACACACACACACACACACACACACACACACACACACACACACACACACACACACACACACACACACACACACACACACACACACACACACACACACACACACACACAGGTCGAGCCGTGTCAACAGAAGAGGAAGGTTTTGACTTTATAGAAATATAAAACAGACGCAGTGACACAGAGACACCGGCCGAGTCCCACAGGAAGTGTGTGTGTGTGTGTTTGTGTGTCCCCGTCACACTGAGGGACTGTATGTAAATCTGGTGTCACATAATATGTGTGTGAAGAAGACCTGAGGACTGGAAATAACATATCATATCAGAATATCAACCAGCAACGATATTGAAATCCCACAATGAACGTTAAAGGGAGCAATAAAAAGAGGAAGAGGAAGAGGAAGAGGAAGAAGGAGCTGTGACGGAGATAAAGATGGAGCTACAAACCATTACAGATCAACAGGCTAGACAAAAGCAGAGAGGAGGATTCCAAAAATCCACACAAACTAGAAAATATCTTCAAGACCAACGAGGACCGGACCCTGAGGAACCAGAACCAGAAAACATGTAAACAAATATCGCAACAAACAAGTTGAATATTCCTGACGGTTCTTGAAGAGACATCAGAGTCCTGGAATATCCTCCAGGTCCTGGATCTATTTTCCGGACCTGGATGAGGTGAGAGCCTAGGGACTCAATCTGTCCGAGTCCAGAGAACAAAGAGCTGGAACTGATCCAGAGTCTGTTTATCAGAGGACACACACACACACACACACACACACACACACACACACACACACACACACACACACACACACACACACACACACACCCTGATGATAAACGGGTGAAGTACTGGTGTTAGAGATAATAACAGTGGACAGTTTATTCAGAGTAGTGTTGATTCGGGGCCGGACTTCGGTTCTGGTTATCAGTCGGACCCTCTCAGTAACCTGCAGAAGGTACTGAGTTTGTGAGAGTTTACTCAGACCACAATCCTGCCGGGACCTCTACTAGCCTTTACAGGACTAGAGGTCCAGAAGGGTTCTGGGGTTTGTGGCCAGACCCGGGTGTGAAGAGAGGATGAGGTGGGGCTGTTTCAGGGTCTCCATCCAGATGTGGGCAATGTATTTAGAGAACTGATCCAGTCTTCACACAGGGTCCAGATCTGAGGTAAGAGTCTGGGGACAGGGGATGTTCGGAGGCCCCCTGCTGAGACACGGGACACCGTGAGGACAGTGAGGGTCTTCAGGGTTTAGACTCAGAGTTAATGGAGAATCAGGTCAAGGACGGATGTAAGATGCAGTGTCTGTGTGTGTGTGTGTGTGTGTATGTGTGTGTGTGTGTGTGTGTGTGTGTGTGTGTGTGTGTGTGTGTGTGTGTGTGTGTGTGTGTGTGTGTGTGTGTGTGTGTGTGTGTGTTTCTGGCCTGCTGGAGTTAATCTGTTTGTGGACGGAGCCAAAACATCCGATTATGAATCACTGAGGGAATTCTGCTGCAGAGAGAATACCTGTCTGTCTGTCTGTCTGTCTGTCTGTCTGTCTGTCTGTCTGTCTGTCTGTCTGTCTGTCTGCTTGCCTGTCTGTCTGTCTGTCTGTCTGTCTGTCTGCCTGCCTGCCTGTCTGCCTGCCTGCCTGTCTGTCTGTCTGTCTGTCTGTCTGTCTGTCTGTCTGTCTGTCTGTCTGTCTGTCTGTCTGTCTGTCTGTCTGTCTGCAGTATGTTTTTAAAGACAGAAAACGAAGAAAATAATAAGAAAACATTTCATCTGCAGTGTGTGTGTGTGTGTGTGTGTGTGTGTGTGTGTGTGTGTGTGTGTGTGTGTGTGTGTGTGTGTGTGTGTGTGGTCTCCTGGGTCAGCTGTTTTAATTAAACTCTGATGAATTTCCATAATTTTTTGACGATTGAAAAACATGAACACGCTGAGGAGATATTTCCTGTCTCTGAGCGGGGGGAAGGGGGGGGGAGCAGACCATGGACCCCTGCAGGTCCCCGGTCTGCATGGGTACTGCAGGTGCAATGTCTGCAGGGGGTAGTGCAGGTCCCCGGTCTTCATGGGTAGTGCAGGTCCATGGTCTGCAGGGATAGTGCAGGTCCCCGGTCTGCATGGGTAGTGCAGGTCCCCGGTCTGCAGGGGTAGTGCAGGTCCCCGGTGTGCATCGGTAGTGCAGGTCCCCGGTCTTCATAGGTAGTGCTGGGGTAGTGCAGATCCATGTTATGCTGGGGTATTGCAGGTCCATGGTCTGCAGGGGTAGTACAGGTACCCGATCTGCAGGGTTAGTGCAGGTCCCCGGTCTGCTGGGGTAGTGCAGGTCCCCGGTCTGCTGGGGTAGTGCAGGTCCCCGGTCTTCATGGGTATTGCAGGTCCCCGGTCTGCAGGGGTAGTGCAGGTCCCCGGTCTGCAGGGGTAGTGCAGGTCCATGGTCAGCAGGGGTAGTGCAGGTCCCCGGTCTTCATGGGTATTGCAGGTCCCCGGTCTGCATGGGTAGTGCAGGTACAATGTCTGCAGGGGGTAGTGCAGGTCCATGGTCTTCATGGGTACTGCAGGTCCCCGGTTTTCATGGGTAGTGCAGGTCCCCAGTCTGCAGGGGTAGTGCAGGTCCATGGTGTTCATGGGTACTGCAGGTCCCCGGTCTGCAGGGGAAGTACAGGTCCCCGGTCGGCAGGGTTAGTGCAGGTCCCTGGTCTGCAGGGGTATTGCAGGTCCCCGGTCTTCATGGGTTGGAGCAGACTGCAGTTTCTGAGAGGAACTGGAATGACGGTTAACGGGATCTGAAGGAAAGAGGCTTCAGGCGAGGAGAATAAATAAATGAGGGTAAACTGTGGAGGTCAGAGGGCGCTCGTTAAGGAGGAAGAGTTGGCAGGTAAATATAAATATGTTTATATAAGGTGTGATATATTCCATCGACTGCAGGGTCAGAGGTCACGGCTAATGAACCCCTCTGATAAATGATCCTAAAGTTTCTGAAACTCTGAAAGTTATTCACCCGACCTTTCACCTCAACGTGCTGCGTTCAGGAGCGGCGCGTTCAGATCAATACTAGAGAGAGATGTATCAGAGAGGATTAATGAGAGGGGGGGGAGGAGGAGAGGAGGAGAGGAGGAGAAGAGGAGAGGAGGAGAGGGTGGGAGGGAGGGGAGGAAAGGAGCAGAGGAGGAAAGGGAGGAGTGAGGAGGAGAGGGAGGGAGAGGAGGAGAGGGAGGGAGGGAGAGGAAGAGAGGAGGAGAGGGAGGGAGAGGAGGAAAGGGAAGGAGAGGAGGAGAGGAGGAAAGGGAGAGTGAGGAGGAGAGGGAGGGAGAGGAGGAGAGGGAGGGAGAGGAAGAGAGGAGGGAGAGGGAGGAAGAGGAGGAGAGGAGGATAGGGAGGGAGAGGAGGAGAGGAGGAGAGGAGGAGTGAGGAGTGAGGAGGAGAGGGTGGGAGAGGGAGGGAAGAGGGAGAGGAAGAGGTCTGGACCAGACCCAGAACAAAGACTACACCAGTCGTACGCATGGGTCAGAGTGTGCCTGGAGGAACGCACATTTCCCGCCAAGTCTGTTTTTTGTAAATCGCAAAGATTGTTCAGAAATTGGCGAACGCCATCTTTCCGCTGCTCTGAAGCGGGTCTCTGCTCCAGATGGACCCTGTGTGGGACCTCAGTCAGACTGGTTCTGATCCGTATTAATACCAGTATATCTGGAGGTTAACAGACTCTCTATACCCAAGTTATTTATTACTCAGACCCTCCTCCTCTTCTCTTCTCCCCTCCTCCTCCCCTACTCTCCCCTTCTTTTCTCCTCCCCTCCTCCTCTCCCCTCCTCTTCTCCTCCTCTCCTCCTCTTCTCCTCTCCTCTCCTCCCCCCCTCCTCTGCCCCTTTTCTCCTCTCCTCCCCTCCTCCTCTCCTCTCCCCTCCCCTCCTCTCCTCCTCTTCTCTTCTCCTCTCCCCTCCTCCCATCCTCTTCTCCTCATTTTCCCCTCCTCTGCTCCTCTTCTCCTCTCCTCCTCTTCTCTCCTCCTATCCTCCTCTCTTCTCCTCCCCTCCTCTCCTACTCTCCCCCTTCTTTTCTCCTCCTCTCCTCCTCTCCTCCTCCGCTCGTCCTCTTCTCTTGTCCTCCTATTCTCCTGTTCTCTTCTCCTCCCCTCCTCTCCTCTTCTCTTCTCCTCTCCTCTCCTCCTCTGCTCCTCTCTCCTCCCCCTCCTCTCCTCCTCTTCTCCTCTCCTCCCCTCCTCCCCTCCCCTCCTTTCCCCCTCTTCCCTTTTTTTCCCCCTCCTCCCCCCCCTTCCCCCCCTCTCCTCCCCCCCCTCCCCCTCCCCTCCCCCTTTCCCCCACTATTCTCTTCTTTTCTCCACCTCCTCCCCTCCTCTCCTCCCCCCCTTCCCCCTCCCTCCTTCCCCTCTCCCCCTTCCCCCCTCCCCCCTCCCCCCCCCCCTCCTCTCCTCCTGTCCTCCCTCCCCCCCCTTTTCCTCCTCCCCTCCTCTCCTCTCCTCCCCTCTTTTCTCCTCCCCCCCTCCTCTCCCCCTCTCCTCCCCCTCCTCCTCTCCCCTCCCCTCCCCCCCCCTCTCCCCTCTCCCTCCCTTTTCCCCCCCTCCCCCCCCTCCTCCCCCCTCTCCTCCCCCCCTCCCCCCCCTCCCCCCCCCTCCTCCTCCCCCCCCTCCCCCTCCCCTCCTCCCCCTCCCCTCTCCTCCGTCTACTCTCCTCCTCCCCCCCCTCTCCTCACCTCTCCTCCTCCCCTCCTCTCCTCCTCCCTCCCTCCTCCTCTCCCCTCCCCCCCTCTTCTCCCCCCCTCTCCTCCCCCCCCTCCTCCCCTCTTCCCTCCCCTCCCCCTCCCCTCCTCTCCTCCCCTCCCTCCTCCTCCCTCCTCCTCTCCCCCTCCCCCCTCCCTCCCCTCCCTCCCCCCCCCTCCCTCCCCCTACCCCCTTCCCCCCCCTCCCTACCTCCCCCCCCCCCCTCCCCCCCCCCTCCTCCCTCCTCCCCTCCCCCCTCCCCTCCCCCCTTTTTCCCTTCCCCCTTTCCCCCCTCCCCCCCCTCCCCCCCCTCTCCTTTCCCCCCCCCTTTTCCCCTCCCTCCTCCCCTTTTCCCTCCTTCCCCCCCTTTCCCCTTCCCCCCCCCCTCTCCCCTCCCCCTTTTTCTCCTCCCCCTCCTCCCTTCCCTCTCCTCCCCTCCCCCTCCCCTCCTCCTCCCCCCCTCTCCCCCTCCCTCCTCTCCCCCTCCCTCCCCCTTCCCCTCCCCCTCCTCCTCCCTCTCCTCCTCCCCCCTCCTCTCCTCCCCCTTTTTTTCCCCCCCCCCCCCCCCCCCTCCCCCCTCCCCCCCCTCCCCGCCCCACCCCTCCCCCCCCCCCCCCTCCCCCCCCACCCCCCCCCCCCCCCCCCCCTCTCCCCCCCTCTGCCCCCCCTCCCTCCCCTCCCCCCTCTCCCCTTTCCTCCTCTCCCCCCTCTCCTCCCCCCTACTCTCCCCCCCCCCCCTCCTCCTCCTCTCTTTTCCCCTCCCCTCCTCTCCCCTCTCCCCCCCTCTCCTCCCCCCCCCCCCTCCTCCCCTCCCTCCCCCTCTTCTCCCCCCTCCTCCCCCCCCTCCTCCTCCCTTCCTCTCCTCCCCTCCCCTCCCCTCTCTCCTCCTTTCCTCCTCTCCTCCCCTCTCCTCCTCCCCTCCTCTCCTCCCCCCTCCTCTCTCCTCCTCTCTTCTCCCTCCTCCCCTCCTCTCCTCCTCTCCTCCCCTCTCCTCCTCTCCTCTCCTCTCCTCCTCCCCTCCTCTCCTCCCCTCTTCTCCCTCCTCCTCTCCTCCCCTCTCCTCCTCCCCCTCCCTCCTCCCCTCCTCTCCTCCTCCCCTCCTCTCCTCCCCCCCCTCCTCTTCTGAAGGAGTGGATAATCTGAAGGTAAATGTTGGAACTCTAAGGGGACGTCCATCTCTTATTCAGGAGCTGCTTTGATGAGACGCCTCTGTCTCCATCCCATAATATATTATATTATTAACTACATCTGCTCGTTAGGGATAAACAATCAGCCAATCAGGGGGCGGCAGATCAATCAGCGTCGCAGTCTTTCCGATATCTGACAGAATAATGCAGTGAGACATTATGGGATGGACGTCTCTGTCTCTGAGGCACATCAGTTATACTTCTGCTCCAGGTAACGGCTTCAGCTCATATCCCACAAAAAGGATCATGCTTAATATCTCTGGTTCAGACTCTGCTCTGGGTCTGGTTCAATCTCTGCTCTGGGTCTGGGCCAGTCTCTGCTCTGGGTCTGGTTCAGACTCTGCTCTGGGTCTGGTTCAGACTCTGCTCTGGGTCTGGGTCAATCTCTGCTCTGGGTCTGGTTCAGACTCTGCTCTGGGTCTGGTTCAATCTCTGCTCTGGGTCTGGGTCAGTCTCTGCTCTGGGTCTGGTCAGACTCTGCTCTGGGTCTGGGTCAATCTCTACTCTGGGTCTAGGTCAGTCCCTGCTCTGGGTCTGGGTCAGTCACTGCTCTGGGTCTGGGTCAGTCACTGCTCTGGGTCTGGTTCAGACTCTGATCTGGGGTCTGGTTCAGTCACTGCTCTGGGTCTGGTTCAGTCTCTGCTCTGGGTCTGGTTCAGACTCAGCTCTGGGTCTGGTTCAGACTCAGCTCTGGGTCTGGGTCAGTCTCTGCTTTGGGTCTGGGTCAGTCACTGCACTGGTTCAGTCTCTGCTCTGGATCTGGTTCAGACTCTGCTCTGGGTCTGGTTCAGTCACTGCTCTGGGTCTGGGTTAGTCACTGCACTGGTTCAGTCTCTGCTCTAGATCTGGGTCAATCTCTGCTCTGGGTCTGGGTCAGTCTCTGCTCTGGGTCTGGTTCAGACTCTGCTCTGGGTCTGGTTCAGACTCTGCTCTGGGTCTGGGTCAGTCTCTGCTTTGGGTCTGGGTCAGTCACTGCACTGGTTCAGTCTCTGCTCTAGATCTGGGTCAATCTCTGCTCTGGGTCTGGGTCAGTCTCTGCTCTGGGTCTGGTTCAGACTCTGCTCTGGGTCTGGGTCAATCTCTACTCTGGGTCTAGGTCAGTCCCTGCTCTGGGTCTGGGTCAGTCACTGCTCTGGGTCTGGGTCAGTCACTGCTCTGGGTCTGGTTCAGACTCTGATCTGGGTCTGGTTCAGTCACTGCTCTGGGTCTGGTTCAGTCTCTGCTCTGGGTCTGGTTCAGACTCAGCTCTGGGTCTGGTTCAGACTCAGCTCTGGGTCTGGGTCAGTCTCTGCTTTGGGTCTGGGTCAGTCACTGCACTGGTTCAGTCTCTGCTCTGGATCTGGTTCAGACTCTGCTCTGGGTCTGGTTCAGTCACTGCTCTGGGTCTGGGTTAGTCACTGCACTGGTTCAGTCTCTGCTCTAGATCTGGGTCAATCTCTGCTCTGGGTCTGGGTCAGTCTCTGCTCTGGGTCTGGTTCAGACTCTGCTCTGGGTCTGGTTCAGACTCTGCTCTGGGTCTGGGTCAGTCTCTGCTTTGGGTCTGGGTCAGTCACTGCACTGGTTCAGTCTCTGCTCTAGATCTGGGTCAATCTCTGCTCTGGGTCTGGTTCAGTCACTGCTCTGGTTCAGACTCTCCTCTGGGTCTGGTTCAGTCACTGCTCTGGGTCTGGTTCAGATGTTGTTCTGGGTCTGGTTCAGTCTGTGCTCTGGGTCTGGTTCAGTCACTGCTCTGGTTCAATCACTGCTCTGGCTTGGTTCAGATTCTGTTCTGGGTCTGGTTCAGACTCTGCTCTGGGTCTAGGTCAGTCACTACTCTGGGTCTGGTTCAGTCTCTGCTCTGGGTCTGGTCCAGTCTCTGCTCTGGGTTTGGGTCAGTCTCTGCTCTGGGTCTGAGTCAGACTCTGCTCTGGGTGTGGTTCAGTCTCTGCTCAGGGTCTGGTTCAGTCTCTGCTCTGGGTCTGGTTCAGTCTCTGCTCTGGGTCTGGTTCAGACTCAGCTCTGGGTCTGGGTCAGTCTCTGCTTTGGGTCTGGGTCAGTCACTGCACTGGTTCAGTCTCTGCTCTGGATCTGGTTCAGACTCTGCTCTGGGTCTGGGTTAGTCACTGCACTGGTTCAGTCTCTGCTCTGGATCTGGTTCAGACTCTGCTCTGGGTCTGGTTCAGTCACTGCTCTGGGTCAGTCTCTGCTCTGGGTCTGGTTCAGTCACTGCTCTGGGTCAGTCTCTGCTCTGGGTCTGGTTCAGTCACTGCTCTGGGTCAGTCTCTGCTCTGGGTCTGGGTTAGTCACTGCACTGGTTCAGTCACTGCTCTGGGTCTGGGTCAGTCTCTGCTCTGGGTCTGGTTCAGACTCAGTTCTGGGTCTGGGTCAGTCTCTGCTTTGGGTCTGGGTCAGTCACTGCACTGGTTCAGTCTCTGCTCTAGATCTGGGTCAATCTCTGCTCTGGGTCTGGTTCAGTAACTGCTCTGGGTCTGGTTCAGTCTCTGCTCTGGGTTTGGTTCAGTCTCTGCTCTGGGTCTGGGTCAGTCTCTGCTCTGGGTCTGGTTCAGTCTCTGCTTTGGGTCTGGGTCAGTCACTGCTCTGGGTCTGGTTCAGATTCTGCTCTGGGTCTGGGTCAGTCTCTGCTCTGGGTGTGGTTCAGTCTCTGCTCAGGGTCTGGTTCAGTCTCTGCTCTGGGTCTGGTTCAGTCTCTGCTTTGGGTCTGGGTCAGTCTCTGCTCTGGGTCTGGTTCAGTCTCTGCTTTGGGTCTGGGTCAGTCACTGCTCTGGGTGTGGTTCAGATTCTGCTCTGGGTCTGGGTCAGTCTCTGCTCTGGGTCTGGTTCAGATTCTGCTCTGGGTCTGGGTCAGTCTCTGCTCTGGGTGTGGTTCAGTCTCTGCTCAGGGTCTGGTTCAGTCTCTGCTCTGGGTCTGGTTCAGTCTCTGCTTTGGGTCTGGGTCAGTCTCTGCTCTGGGTCTGGTTCAGTCTCTGCTTTGGGTCTGGGTCAGTCACTGCTCTGGGTGTGGTTCAGATTCTGCTCTGGGTCTGGGTCAGCCTCTGCTATGGGTCTGGTTCAGATTCTGTTCTGGGTTCAGGTGTAGCTGTGCGGGATCATGTGACACCCTTAACGAGCTCTTAACTAGTGTGGGAGGAAGCTCGTTAAGTGCTGCTAACGAGCTTCTGGTTCCTCCTTCACACAGTACTCCTCCTCCTCTGATCTCCTCCTCCTCCTCTGAGCTCCTCTGATCTCCTCTGCTGTCTTCTGGAGGACTTGGGGTTTATTGATTTAATCTGAGAGGGACTGGAGGAGGTCTGGATGTCCTGCTGGTCTCCGGAGGATCAGGACAAGGTAATGCGTTTTCCATGTCTGGAACAGACTGGACGGCTGAGCGCGCTAAGTGATTTGAGATGTAAGCGAAGGACAGACAGGCAGACAGACAGGTACATGTCGAGCTAACAGAGCATTTAATAAACACACCGATCCTTTTCTCGGAGGGGACGATCAGGGACGCCACTGTCAGGGGTCAGAGGTCACGACCAGCCCGGCAGAGAGCAGCTTCCTCTGCACGTTATAAACACCCTCACTAACAGTGAGCTCCTCCATCAGTCAGAGACACCAGCTGCCTTAAACCAGCTGATGTCTCCCAGTCAGAGACAGTCAGAGACACCAGCTGCCTTAAACCAGCTGATGTCTCCCAGTCAGAGACAGTCAGAGACACCAGCTGCCTTAAACCAGCTGATGTCTCCCAGTCAGAGACAGTCAGAGACACCAGCTGCCTTAAACCAGCTGATGTCTCCCAGTCAGAGACACCAGCTGCCTTAAACCAGCTGATGTCTCCCAGTCAGAGACACCAGCTGCCTTAAACCAGCTGATGTCTCCCAGTCAGAGACACCAGCTGCCTTAAACCAGCTGATGTCTCCCAGTCAGAGACAGTCAGAGACACCAGCTGCCTTAAACCAGCTGATGTCTCCCAGTCAGAGACACCAGCTGCCTTAAACCAGCTGATGTCTCCCAGTCAGAGACACCAGCTGCCTTAAACCAGCTGATGTCTCCCAGTCAGAGACAGTCAGAGACACCAGCTGCCTTAAACCAGCTGATGTCTCCCAGTCAGAGACACCAGCTGCCTTAAACCAGCTGATGTCTCCCAGTCAGAGACAGTCAGAGACACCAGCTGCCTTAAACCAGCTGATGTCTCCCAGTCAGAGACAGTCAGAGACACCAGCTGCCTTAAACCAGCTATCAGTCAGAGACACCAGCTGCCTTAAACCAGCTGATGTCTCCCAGTCAGAGACACCAGCTGCCTTAAACCAGCTGATGTCTCCCAGTCAGAGACACCAGTACAAGCAGCTGTCCCCACGGTCGGGGTCTCTGCAGCTGCTCCCTGGTCTCTCTCGCGCTGACGGCAGGTATTCTGTTTTTATTTGAGGCTCTCTCTCCTTTAAGATCGTCGCATTTGTTTGATTTGTTTTATTCGTCTTTATACGTTGCAGCGTTGGGACCAGCACCGAGACCCCCCGTTGTTCACTGGGATAACAAAGACCTTCATGAGGAGCTCATCAGGGATGCTTATAGACCAGTTGAACCACCGAGGACAGGGGTCAGAGACCAGACCAGAACACAGCAGCTCCTGAAAACTAGTATGTCTAAGGTGGTGGTCTACGTCCCCCCTCCATAATCACAAAACTGAGGGTAACCCTGACCCTAGTGCCAGGAAGTCTTGGGTGGAAATGAAATATGATTGACAGCTGCCCCCCCACAAACGGGTTGTCATGGTGACAGCCGATGTGATCGTTCCAGAGCAGTAACTGTGTTTTATTGGCCGAGCTCCTAACGAGCTCTCATTATTAGCTCGTTAGCTCGTTAAGGTAGGAGGGGTCATTAACGAGACAAACTGACCAGCCTCCGGACACACACACACACACACACACACACACACACACACACACACACACACACACACACACACACACACACACACACACACACACACACACACAGCAGCTGTGTGATGATGACCAGCGCACATTAAAAGTTTAATTCTTTCGTTTTATAGATCTCGTTAATGTCTTTAGGGGGTTCTGCTATTACAACACACACACACACACACACACATACACACACACACACACACACACAC
Source organism: Eleginops maclovinus (assembly GCF_036324505.1). Classification (NCBI taxonomy): domain Eukaryota; kingdom Metazoa; phylum Chordata; class Actinopteri; order Perciformes; family Eleginopidae; genus Eleginops; species Eleginops maclovinus. The sequence goes on along the minus strand of NC_086358.1, from coordinate 292,349 downwards.
ACACACACACACACACACACACACACACACACACACACACACACACACACACACACACACACACTCCTGTCGTTAGCTTTTACTCCGTCGACCTTTAGAGCTAACTGACAGAAAGAATTACAGTGAAACTTTTTAATAACACAAAGATTTGAATGTACAGATTCTGGTTCCGGTCTGAGAAGAGAAAGTTTGGAACCAGAGCCCAGTCTGCTGTGATTGGTTAGCTGCCTATCTGGGATGTTTATAGACAGTCAAACCACTGAGGAGAGCAGAGAGCAGCTCCCTCACTAACTTGTATAGGTACTTTATAGTTCTGCATTTAAATATAGAATTGAAATATATGCTCTGATTGGTTAGCTGGCCGAGAGAGGTCCTGCCCTTAGCCTATCACGTACAATGTGCTGGAGCCAATAGGAGCGGGTTCCCTGGTACAGAAACTAAAACCTGTTTGTTGTTATTTATCTTTTACCTTCTCATTTACATTAATCAGTGTCAGTCTGCAAAGACAGGTTCACACACACACACACACACACACACACACACACACACACACACACACACACACACACACACACACACACACACACACACACACACACACACACACACACACACACTCACACTCACACACATACTCACACACACACACACACACACACACACACACACACACTCACACACACACACACACACACACACACACACACTCACACACACACACACACACTCACACACACACACACACACACACACACTCACACTCACACACACACTCACACACACTCACTCACACACACACACACACACACACACACACACACACACACACACACACACACACACACACACACACACACACACACACACACACACACACACACACACACACAGTGGATCAGAGTCGACATTAGAGGGAATATGTGATATTTCCCAGAATGCTTCGGGGCGCTCTCGTCCTCTAAACTCAGAGCTCTGTGATGGATCAGAACAGCAATCATCAACACACACACACACACACACACACACACACACACACACACACACACACACACACACACACACACAGTTTCCCGCTCTTCAGGGAAAACTCTTGAAGGGGAATTCCTCTATTTTCATCAGTTCGTTAAAATAGTCCCAAAATAAAATCTCAAATTTAAAAGTGGAAAGTGTTTCTGAAGAGAGAGCGAGGTGTGTGTACGGGGTGCTGTGCTCATTTTGTTTTATTGTATATTTTTAAATAACAACTGTTTCCATTATTCTGTCCACCCTCAAGATAGGAGCAAAAATATAAAGAGTCAGAAACACCTGCTGAGTGGTGTGTGTGTGTGTGTGTGTGTGTGTGTGTGTGTGTGTGTGTTTGCATATGAGCATGTGTGTGTGTGTGTGTGTGCTGCTAGATGATGTGACGATCATGCTGTTCCCAGCGGTCATCAGAGAAGATTAGCTGCTATTGCCGGGAGACACACACACACACACACACACACACACACACACACACACACACACACACACACACACACTCCTCAGTAATTAGTCGTATTGTGTTCTTCGTAGCGTTACGGGGGCTCTCAGCTGCCCATCACAGATAACCTCAGAGAGAAGAGCTTTTATTTTGAAAAACCCTGAAGACGTGTTTTATTCTGCAGGAAACAGCCCTCACACTTCTCTGTGTGTGTGTTCAGCAGCCCTCACACTTCTCTGTGTGTGTGTTCAGCAGCCCTCACACTTCTCTGTGTGTGTGTTCAGCAGCCCTCACACTTCTCTGTGCTTGTGTTCAGCAGCCCTCACACTTCTCTGTGTGTGTGTTCAGCAGCCCTCACACTTCTCTGTGTGTGTGTTCAGCAGCCCTCACACTTCTCTGTGCTTGTGTTCAGCAGCCCTCACACTTCTCTGTGTGTGTGTTCAGCAGCCCTCACACTTCTCTGTGCTTGTGTTCAGCAGCCCTCACACTTCTCTGTGTGTGTGTTCAGCAGCCCTCACACTTCTCTGTGCTTGTGTTCAGCAGCCCTCACACTTCTCTGTGCTTGTGTTCAGCAGCCCTCACACTTCTCTGTGCTTGTGTTCAGCAGCCCTCACACTTCTCTGTGCTTGTGTTCAGCAGCCCTCACACTTCTCTGTGCTTGTGTTCAGCAGCCCTCACACTTCTCTGTGTGTGTGTTCAGCAGCCCTCACACTTCTCTGTGCTTGTGTTCAGCAGCCCTCACACTTCTCTGTGCTTGTGTTCAGCAGCCCTCACACTTCTCTGTGCTTGTGTTCAGCAGCCCTCACACTTCTCTGTGCTTGTGTTCAGCAGCCCTCACACTTCTCTGTGCTTGTGTTCAGCAGCCCTCACACTTCTCTGTGCTTGTGTTCAGCAGCCCTCACACTTCTCTGTGTGTGTGTTCAGCAGCCCTCACACTTCTCTGTGCTTGTGTTCAGCAGCCCTCACACTTCTCTGTGCTTGTGTTCAGCAGCACTGACTGCACATGTTGATCATATAAAGGAGATAACCTGGACAGGGTCTCCACTCTGAACTGGTCTTCAGATACGTTTCAAACAATAACATAAGGACGTTAGGGAACATTGAGTTTCTACATTAGTGTCTTTGGTCTGAGGCTGAAGGTTCAGATCTGTGAGTCAATCTATTTAACTACTGGTTAACTAACTGAGTTAATCACTGGTTAACTAACTGAGTTAATCACTGGTTAACTAACTGAGTCAATCACTGGTTAACTAACTGAGTCAATCACTGGTTAACTAACTGAGTCAATCACTGGTTAACTAACTGAGTTAATCACTGGTTAACTAACTGAGTCAATCACTGGTTAACTAACTGAGTTAATCACTGGTTAACTAACTGAGTTAATCTCTGGTTAACTAACTGAGTTAATCTCTGGTTAGTACCAGACCTCCTTTACTCAGCCTCTGCATCTCTCATCTCCTCCCACAGTGTCGGGCCTCCAGTTTTTATTAATTAAAGCGGGGCCTCGTTAACGAGCGCCACACAGACACAGATCGTTTACACTCTGAAAACAAACAATTAAACAATCAGCGTTAGAAGTGTTTCTGTAAACAGCTCGTTAACGCTCTGATGCTAACGAGCTCATATTGCTAAGTCATTAAATCATTAGCGTGACGCTCCGTCTCAAGGCCGGCCTCGTTAAGGCTCCCCGCTAACGAGCTCGTACGTTCACTGATTATATGTGAATCACAAACACACTGTATCTGTTACACACACACACACACACACACACACACACACACACACACACACACACACACACACACACACACACACTCACAGATTTAAATACAGAGTGTGTATTCAGATTCGGCTTGACCTCTGACCTCTGAATGTCAGCTGATCCGGGTCCAGCTGTTTCAGGTCCTGACGGTGCTTTGAACTCCGTCAGACGCCGATCAGACAAATATCAGCGAGCAGAGTGAGCCCTCCTGCTGACACACACCTACTGACACACACATGAGAGGACACAATGACATCACAGCAGACGCTCTGTTGATGTTTCTATAGACCAATGAGAACGCAGGACGGGACGAGAGGATGGAGCCCAGAGGTGATGGATTAATGGTTGACTGTAGATCAGTGGGGGGACCAGTATCAGGATCACTCTGAACTGGGTGTCCTCGGCCTCTCAGTCTCTGCTCCAGAGAGAGGGACTTATTGATTGAAATGTTTGCGTTGCAGCGGCGTAAACACAAGGCGTTGCACATCCGAGAAATGAAAAGACTACAAATAAACAAGTGAACATGTAAACATCTCAACAGGATAACACTGGCATTAAAGAAGTAGAAAGCAGAAACACAGCCGGATGTGAATATGCACTGAGTGTGGAGGAGTGGGGTCGGGCAGGAGGAAGGAGGTTCCCTGTCCCTGTGACAGCTGCAGGTGGGGGGGTGTCCTCTCCACCCCTCTGACTCCAGCATCACGCTGCTCTCCTCTCCTGTACCCTCTTTAAGTATTGCTGGGGGGCTTCTGGGGGCTCATCGTTTTGGGGGAAATGTTTTTGTCGCTCACATTTCAGTCTTTGGAGAGCCGTCTCCACGGAAACACAACCCATCAGCAGGAGGCTCTTACAGCTCCCAGGTCTGCTGTCATTTAAATATGTGTGTGTGTGTGTGTGTGTGTGTGTGTGTGTGTGTGAGTGTGTATGTATGTGTGTGTGTGTGTGTGTCCATCTCTTCAGGTTGATCCTCCGTCATTGTCTCAGGTCGACTTGTGATTGGTCTATTTCCAGCTGTCAGTCAAATCAAACAGCTCGGGGATTCCTCGTTCAGAGGAGTTTAATGTAAATAATTATTAACATTTCATGTTTCCTGGGGGGGGCTGATGGGGGGCTGATGGGGGGGGCTGATGGGGGGGGGTGGGGGGGCTGATGGGGGGGGCTGATGGGGGGGGTGACTGTCCCTCAGAGGGAGGAAGGAGAGGAAATTAATATCAGGTGAGACGTTTCAGAACATAAATCTAATTAAAGGTGAGGAGACGTGACCTGCAGCGGGGAGGAGGGCTGAGGAGGACTGAGGCAGGTCTGTCCTCAGTGTCTCTGGTCCAATCAGAGCGCTCAGGTGAGGCGTGCTGGCCGCTGATTGGCTGACAGGATGCAGGAGTCTCATGTATTCATGTTTAATGCAGCCATCCATAAAGCAGCAGCATTAGAGGGTTAAATATTCAGCAGGCCATCACACACACACACACACACACACACACACACACACACACACACACACACACACACACACACACACACACACACACACACACACACACACACACACACACACACACACACACACACACACACACACTCAGATATTAAGCAGACAAATGAGTCAGATAATTTGCAGGATAACTGAGCCTTCACAAATGAAGCGCACCTAAAGTGGTTACCCGGGTTAAACTGTCCCAG
>NC_086358.1:264945-284945 GCF_036324505.1 Eleginops maclovinus | reverse complement strand
TGTGTGTGTGTGTGTGTGTGTGTGTGTGTGTGTGTGTGTGTGTGTGTGGGTGTGTGTGTGTGTCTGTGAACCATCCAGTCGTGATATGAAATTTTAAAGCAGACTTCAGCTCTGATCTGCATCACTGCTTCATCTGCTGAAAGAGAGGAGTCCCTCCGATAGACTTCATACCAGTATCACCACTGAACACAGTACTGAAAGATCACACTGAGACACACTGAAACATCCCACTGAAACAACACACTGAGACACACTGAAACATCCCACTGAAACACACTGAGACACACTGAAACATCCCACTGAAACACACTGAGACACACTGAAACACACTGAGACACACTAAAAAACCACTGGACACATAAAAAATCCCACAAAACCCCTGGACAATGAAACCCACCCCATAAAAACACAGAGCATAAAACACACTGAGACAATGAAAATCCCACTGAAACACTGAGACAATGAAACATCCCATGAAAACACTGGCACACTGAAACACACGAGACAACTAAAAAACCATGAGAACACTGAAACATCCCACTGAAACCCCTGAGACCACTGAAACATCCCCTGAAACCCCTGGACACACTGAAACTTCCCACTAAAACACATGAAAACCACGAACTCCCACTAAAAAAACACTGGAAACTGAAAATCCCACTGAAAACATGGCCCCTGCCCCCCTGAGAACACTGAAACATCCCTGAAACACATGAGAACATGAAAACATGGACCCTGAAACATACACTGAAACACACTGAGACCATGGAACACGAACAAAATTTGAGACACTGAAAACCACCCCACTGAAACAATGAGCACAATGAAAACATGGACACACTAAAAAACAAACCAGAGACCACGGGAACATCCCACTAAAACACACTGAGACACCTGAAAACCCCACTAAAAAATGGACCATGAAACACCTGAGACACCTGAAAATCCCACGAAACAAAATGAGACAACTGAAACTCCCACTGAAACCATGAGACACACTAAAAACATCCCACACACCCCTGAGAACACTAAAACACATGAGACACACTGAAACACATGAGCCACTGAAACATCCCACTAAAAACACACTGAGCACACTGAAACATCCATGAAACACAGGGGAACAACTAAAAAATCCCACTGAAACACACGGCACTGGAAACCCAACTGGGGACACACTGAAAATCCACTAAAAACCACTGAGAACATGAGACACACTGAAACTCCCACTAAAACACACTGAGCCATGGACAATGAGACACATAAACCCACGGAAACACACTGGACCATGAGACCACTGAAACCACTGGACACACTGAACACACTGAGCCCAACAAAAACCCCCGAAACAACTGAGACACACTAGACACCTGAGACAATGAAACACACTAAAACACCTGGACACACTAAAACCCCGAGACACACTGAAACAATGGAACACGAAACACACGAAAAAACACTGAGACACCTGAGACACATGGGGAACCCCTGAAAAAACCCTGAGACAAAATGAAACCATGAGACCCCATGGGACACATGGACACATGACACACACTAAAACCATAAAACACACTGGACCATGACACACACTAAAACACCTGAAACATGCTGTTGGGGTTTGAGGGGGATTTCCCTAAGGTCATATTTTTATTCAACGCCTCAGTTTTTGACTTTCGAATTCGTTTTTATTTTGCATTTTTGAAAATGTTCAGTCCATGCCCCCTGATCGTCTACACAAGTCCAAACATCACATATACTCCAACTGAAACACACACAACCCCACCACACACCAAAAAAACACCCCACCCCCAACACACACAACCACCACCCACACAACACAACACCCCCCCCCCCCCCCACACCACAACACCCCACACCCCAACCACAAACCAATCAATTTTTACCCCAGGAACAAAAATCTTCACACGCCTTTTGGTTTTTTTTTTGTTTGGGTGTGTTGTGTGTTTTTTTTTTGTTTTTTTTTTGGTTTGTGTTTTTTGGGGTTTTTTTTTTTTGTGTTTTTTTTTTTTTTTTGTGTTTTTTTTATATAGAATTTTTTTTCTTTTTATCAAACAACCAAAAAATCAAGGGATTGTTTAAATCTCTCTTTTCGCCAATTAAAACCACCAAAACACAACCCCCCACACCCCAACACACAACACAACAACACACACAACCAACCCACACACCAAAACACCCCAACACACACACACACACACAAAAATTTTAATTTCTTGTTTTAGTTTTTTCCTTTAAAACTAACAATGTTTGCCCCCCTGTGCAAAACACAAACAGTCATTTAATTTTCAACACCACCAACCAAACAACAACACAACCCACCGCCCACCCCAACAACCACAACAACACACACCACCACACAAAACCCCAACACACAACCCACACGGTTTAAAAATCAATTTAATTTGTGCTTATGGGATGAAACACTGCGTCTGTGTCGAAAAAAAACCCTGTTTTGACCCGGGCTGTTTATTCTGTCTGTTATATATGTGTTATATATTTAATATTATTTTGGGTTTAATTTTATTTTTATATTTTTTATTTATTTTATATTTATTATTTATTTATATTTTAACTTTATTTTTTTTTAAATATTTATTTATTTAACATTTATTTTTTTATTTAATTTATTTTATTTTAACTTTATTTTATATTTAATTTTATTTTATATTTAACATTTTTTTATTTTTTAAAATTTTATTTATATATTTAATATTTTTTATATTTAAATTTATTTATTTTTTTATTTTAAAATTATATATTTAAAAAATTTATTTTTATATTAAATTTTTTTATATATTTACTTTATTTTATATTTAACATTATTTATTTTTTAAATTTATTTTTTATTTAATTTATTTATATATTTAAAATTTATTTTTATTTTAACATTTATTTATATTTTAACATTTTTTTATTATTTATATTTTTTAATATTTAATATTATTTTATTTTTAAAATTTTTATTTTATATTTAATTTTATTTTATATTAACATTTTTTTTAATAATTTAACTTTTATTTATTATTTAATATTTATTATATTTTACTTTTTTATATTTTAATTTTTTTATATATTTAACTTTTATTTTTTTTATTTAACTTTTTTTTATTTTCATTTATTTATTTTTTTAACATTTATTTTTTTTTTAAAATTTTTTTATTATTTAACATTTATTTTTATATAAATTTATTTATTTTTTAACATTTTTTTATATATTTAAAATTTATTTTATTTTCAATTTTTTATAAAATTTTTTAAATTTTTTTATATATTAAACTTTTTTTTAAATTTATTTCCCCCTTTTTTAATATTTACCCCCTTCAGAAATCATGCTGACATCATCAAACAACACAGGAGTCCCAGGGACAGGGTGCTCCCTTCAGGGACCAGCAAAACCGGGAGGATGCTGTTTCAAGGACCGCAAAAACCGGGAGATGCTGCCTTCAGGGACCGCGAACAGGGTGCGCATTCGGGGGACCGCGAACCAGGGGATCGCTTGGGACAGCAGAAAGAAGATGCTGCATTCGGGGATCACCCAAACCGGGAGTGTCCCTTAGGGGAAGCAAAACGGGATGTGCTTTCAGGGCCCGGGGCCCCCGCACCGGGAAAAAAGTGTTTTTCTTCTTTTTCTTGCCTTTTTTTAGTGTCTCTTTGTCCTATCCGCCCCCCTTCCCCCCATCACATTTTCCCCTTCCTCTCGATTCCTCCTCTTCTCCATTAGTAACATAAACCCTTTTATTGTTGGGGAAGGGGGCCCTCATAAACCCGCGGTGCAGCGGGGGTACGTTTTGGAAATGAAAGGTCTGGTTTAAATTACTTTACTTTGTATGACTTCAGCTTGATCATATGGGCTTTTGTTTTATTAAAAGTTCCCAAGGATTTTACTCTCCCGTCCATTCGTCTGTCGAACCCCCCGGGGCTTCGACCTCAGGGGGCTGAAAGGGCGGAGCAGGGGGGTGAGGCACACGTTTAGTGTTCAGGGGCTCAGAGTTCGTGTTTGGTCTCAGAGTTCAGTGTTCAGAATCTAGTGTTCAGGTCTCGTGGCCCGGTTTAAAATGTTCCCGAGACTTGAGTTCAGTGTCTCGAACCGTGACTCAGAGTTCGTGTTCAGGTCTCAGGTTCGAGTTCAGGTCTCATGTCTAGTGTCTCAGTGTCTCAGTGTCTCGATCTCGTGTCTCAGGTCTCTGAGTCTCAGTGTCTCAGGTCTCAGTGTCTGTGTTTAGAAATTTAGGGGGTCGTGTTCAGTGTTTTGAGTTCAGTGTTCAGTGTTCAGAGTTCAGTGTCTCAGTGTCTCAGAGTCTCATTTTTCAGAGTCTCAGGTTCCCGATTCTCAGAGTCTCAGAGTCTCGGTCTCTGAGTCTCCAGTCTCAGAGTTCAAAGTCTTGAGTCTTCCTAGAGTCTCGTGTCCTGAATCTCAGTGTCTCGAGTTCGAGTCTCAGTGTCTCACGTTTAGTCTAGAGTTTCAGAGTTCGTGCCCGTGTCTCGAGTCTCTGAGTTCCCCCGTTCAGTCCGTGTCTCAGTTCGTTCAGGTCTCAGTTTAGGGTTGAGTCTCCCAAATTTGAGTTCAGTTCAGTGTTAGAGTCTCTGAGTTCAGTTTCAGGTCTAGGGACTCGTGTTCTTGTTCGAGTTCCCGTGTCTCAGTGTCTCGTGTCTCGGTCTCGGTTCAGGGGTTTTCAGTTTCCCAAAGATAGTGTTCGGTCTCGGCTCAGGTTAGTGTCTCAGAGTCTTGAGTTCAGTGTTTCCCAAATCTCGTGTCTCAGGTTCAGAGTTCAGTGTCTCGAGTCTTGAGTCCGTGTTAATTCTCAGTCCAGTGTCTCGTGGCTCGATTTCGTCTCAGTGTTAGAGTCTCAGAGTTCAGAGTCTCGTGTCTCAGAGTCTTGTCCAGTGTCTCGGAATCTCGAGTCTCAGAGTCTCAGTGTCTCAGTGTCTCAGTGTTCGTTTCCCCGGGAAATTTAGAGTCTCAGAGTCTCAGTGTTCAGTGCTCAATGTTCAGGTCAAGTCTCGAGTTTGAGTCTCGTGTATCGGTGTTCGAGTCTCGTCTCAGGTTCTCTCAGGGTTTAGTGTTCAAAAGGTCACAGTATCTGAAGTCTCAGATTCCCGAGTCTCAGAGTCTTGAGTTCCCGTGACTCAGGTCTCAGGTTTCAGTGTCTCATTGTCTCAGTGTCTCAGAGTCTCAGTGTCTCATGTCTCGTGTCCAGTGTTCAGGGGTCTCAGTGTCTCAGTGTCTCGTGTTTTTCCCGTGTCTCAGAGTCCCAGAGGTTCAGTCCCGAAAACTCAGAGTTTCAGGTTTTTCAGTTTTCAGTGTCTAAAAGTCTCAGAGTCTCAGAGTCTGGTCTCAGAGTCTCAGGTCTCAGGTCTCAGATACCCGAGGTTCGTCTCAGAAACTCAGAGTCTCGGTCTCGTGTTCAGTGTCTCAGGTCCCCGAAATTCAATCTCGTGTGGGCAGTGTTCAGAGTCTCGTGTTCAGAAAATCAGAGTTCAGTGTGTCAGTGTCTCAGGTCCAGAGGTTCGTCTCAGAATCTCAGGTCTCAGAGTTCAGGTTCAGTGTCTAGGTCCAGAGTTCGAATCTCGTGGCAGTGTCTCGTGTCTCAGGTATCGGGTTAGTGTCTCGGTCTCAGTTCAGTGTTCAGTTCAGTGTTTCGGTTCAGGTCTCAGTTCAGTTCAGTGTTCAGTGTTCGAGTCTCAGGGTTTAGGTTCAGTTCAAATTGTCCAGTGTTCAAAGCACGTGACTCTGTGTCTCAGGACCAGGTCTCGTTCTCAGAGTCTCTGAGTCACGTGTCTCAGTGTTTAGTGCTCGTGTTTCGTGTTCTTTTAGTGTCTCAGAGTTCAGAGTTCAGGTTCGTGTCTGTGTCTCGTGTCTCGTGTCTCAGGTCTCAGTGTCTCTGTTTCTAGTGTTCAGAGTCTCAGTGTTCAGTGTTCAGGTCTCAGGGGTCTCAGAGTCTCAGAGTCTCAGAGTCTCAGTGTTCAGTGTCCGTGTCTGTGTCTCAGTGTCTCGGTCTCAGGTTAGAGTTCAGTGTTCCCGGGTTCAGTGTTCAGGTCTCAGTGTCTCGTGTCTCAGTGTTCGTGTCTCAGAGTCCCAGAGGTTCAGTCTCAGAACCGAGTTTCAGGTCTCAGTGTTAGGAGTTCCCGAGTTCGTGTTATGTTCAGTGTCTCAATTCCCCGAGGTTCAGTCTCAGAATCTCAGGTTCAGAGTCTCAGTGTCTCGTGTCTCGGGTGTCGTGTCTCGTGATCAGAGTCTCAGAATTCAGAGTCTCAGAGGGTTTGTTTCGTCTCAGGGCCAGGCTCAGGTTAGGTCTCAGTGTCCAGAGCTCAGTGTTCAGATCTCTGGTCTCAGGTTTCAGGTTGAGTGTTCAGTGTCTCGAGCTCGGGGTTTTGAGTTCGTGTCTCAGATTCTCAGTTCTGTCTCGGGTTAGAGTCTAGTGCTCAGTGTTCAGTGTCCTTGTTCGATCTCAGGTGTCAGTGTCTCTTTTTCTCGAGTTCAGTGTGTCGTGTCTCGGTTCGGTCTCAGAAATTTAGGTTCTGGTCGAGTGTCTCAGTGTCTCAGGGATCAGTGTTCAGTGTCTCTTGTTCAGTGTACAGGTCTCAGGTTCAGTGTCTCTCGAGTTCAGTGTCTCAGGGCTCGTGTCTAGAGTCTCAGTTTCTCGGTCTCAGTGTCTCAGTGTCTCAGAGTCCAGAGGTTCAGTTTAGAAAACTCGAGCTAAAAGGGTTTAGTGTTCGTGTTCAGTTCAAGGGGCTCAGAGTCTCGAATTCGTGTCTCAGTGTTCGTGTTCATTGTTCAGTCTCAGTGTCCAGAGTCTCAAAAATCTCAGTGTCTCAGTTTCTCAGTGTTCATTGTCTCGTGTCTCGAGTCTCAGACTCCAGTGTTCTTGTCTCAGTGTTCAGGTTCAGAGTTAAGTTAGAGTCTCAGGTTTTGAGCGTCTAGTGTCTCGAGTCTCAGAGTTCAGGTTTCAGTATTTTAGAGTCTCAGTGTCTCGTGTGTCGAGTTCGTGTTCAGTGTTTAGGTTCAGAAATCCCAGAGGTTTTAGTCTCGGTTTAGAGTCCCAGAGTTCGTTTCAGTCTCATCATTTATTTGTTGCCAAAATGAAAGAAAACCGACCCGGGTCGAAAAAGTTTTATGTTTCACCAGGACAAAAAAATTAGCTTTACTTCGTTTCCCCTTTTAATCAATGAATACACACACACACACACACGCACACACACTACACCCCCCCCACACCACTCACACCAAAACACACCACACACACACACACAACACAAACACCACACACACACACACACACAAAAACAACCCCACCCACACACACAACATCAGAGGCCCGGGGGACCCGCTATTACTGAGTTTTCTGCTATTGCAGCTGGGGTGTGGAGCTATGTGTGGGGGTTGTGTGTGGGTGTGTGTGTGGGGGTTTTGTGTGTGTGTGTGTGTGTGTGTTTTGTGTGTTTTGGGTGTGTTACAGTAACAAATTTTTAACCCCTAAAAAAGAAGTTGAAACTGGACAGAGCCCCCCGCCCGCCTGTCAGTCAGTTGGTTTGGGTTTACGGCTTAGAACAAACTTAAAAAGCTGCTATGATTTGGGTTAAGTTCGATCCATGTGTTTTGCTATTATTTTGTGAGTGATAAAGCGGGCTACCCCCGGGTTTTTGTGGAGACAGTAAGGAGGGAGTCAATGTGTGTGTGTCCATCTCAAAGCCCGGCCCCCCCTTTAAGTGGGAGAGACTCGGGTCTTCCCCCACCCTTTTCCCAAAGACTATATGGTGTGGGTGGTGTGGGGGGTGTGGGTGGGGATATTAAAAAGGGCCCTTTATGGGCTGTTTGATGAAAATTGATTAGTCGTACAGAAAAGAGGTTAATCGAGACCTTAAATAAGAACTATAACTCTTTCTATCCTAAACCCCCTTCTCCCCCCTCTCAGGATGGGGGAGTGTGTGTGGGGGGGCGTCACCCCTGGTGCTTTATGTCGCCGCGGCCTTAACGATGTCTAACAAAATGTCAGCAGCGGACGACGAGGAAGAGAAGAGGATTTAGTCGAGTCTTTAAGGGGCTCTGAAGGGGGGGGGGGGGGGGGACTGGTGGGGGAGGTGAGGAGGGGGGGGGAAACCCTGGAACGAGGGGGTGGGGGTTTTAAAAACGCAGAGGGGGTAAAAGCGAAAAACCCTTGCAGAAAACCCCCTTTTTTTTCCATCCCCCTGACATTTTGGGGTTGTGTGTGTGTTTTTTGTGTGTGTTTTGGACGGATCCCCTTTTTTAAACACACCCTCCCGGGTAAATTTTTCCCCAACCTTATGGGGGCCCTTTGGACTCCTCTGTTGACTCCCAAAAACATAGGGGCCCATCACTAGGAAAAATTATGGGGGAAAAAATTTGGGGTTAGCGGGACTCTGGTTTCAGACAGGGGGAGAGAGGGCTCCTGTGAAACGAGAGAACAGAGAGAACGAGAAGAACAGAGAGAACAGGAAAAACAGAGAGAGAACAAGAGGAACAGGGGAGAAAAAGGGGCGAGAGAGAACAGAGAGAAAACAGGGGAAGAGAACAAAAGAAAACAAAAAGAACGGGAAGAGAGAAAACAAGAGAGAACGGGAAGAGAAAAAGGAAAAACAGAGAGGAACAGAGAGAAAAAGGAGAAAAGGAGAAAAACAGAGAGAAAAAAAAGGAGAGAACAGAGAGAAACAGAGAAAAACCCCGGGGGAAGGGGAACAAAAGAAACAGAAGAAAAAGAACAAGAGACCCAAAGGAACAGAGAAAAGGGGGAAACGGGAGAAAAAGGGAAAAAAAGAAAAGGGAGAAACCAGAGAGGGGAACAAGAAGAACAGAGAAAACCCCGAGAGAACAAGAGAAAAAAGAGAGAACAGAGAGAAAACAGAAGAACAGATGTAACCCGAAAAAAAACAGGGGGGAGAACAGAGAGAACAAGGAAAAACGAGGAAAACAGAGAAATAACAGAAGAACAGAGAGAAAACAAAGAAAAACAGAAAAACGAGAGAGAACAGAGAGGGGAAAACAGAGAGAACAAGAGAGAAAAGAGAACAGAGAGAAAAAAGGGGAGAGAAAAAGAGAGAACAGAGGGGAACAGAGAGATACAAAAAAAAGAGAGAACAGAAAAAGAGAAAACAGAGAGAAAAAAAGAGAAAACCCAGAGAAAAAACAGAGAAAAACAAGAGAGAACGAGAGAAACAGAGAGAGAACAAGAGAAAAAGGGGAAAACCAGAGGAACAGAGAGGAACAGGGGAAGAAAAGGGGGGAGAACAGAGAGAGAAGAAGAGAACAGAGAGAGAACAGAGGGGAAACAGAGAGAGAAAAGGAAAAAGGAAAAAACAAAAAGAGAACAGAAAAAAAAACCAGAGAGGAACAGGAAGAACAAAAGAACAGAAAGAACAGAGAAAAGAAAAAGAAGAAACAGGAGAAACAGAGGGGAAAACAGAAAGGGGAACAAAAAGATACAGAAAAGAAAAGAGAAAACAGAGAGAACAAGAGAGAACAGAGGAAACAGAGAGAACAGAGAAAACAAAAGGGGAAAAACAAAGAGGGGAGAACAGTAGAAACAGAAAAAAACCAAGGGGAACCAAGAAGAAAAAAAGGGGGAGAACAGAGGAGACAGAGGAACAAAAGAAAACCCAGAAGAACAAGAGAGAACAGAGAGAGAACAAGAAAAAACAGGGGAAAACCCAAGAGAGAACAGAGGGAGAACAGAGAGAAACAGAGAAAACAGAGAAAACAGAGAGAAAGAGAGAAACGGGAAAAGAACAAAAGAAACGAAGAACAGAGGGGAACAGAAAAAAAAGAGAGAAAAAGGAGAACAGAGAGAGAAACAGAAAAAGAGAACAGAGAGAACAAGAAAAGGAACTTAGAGAAAAAAGAGCGAAAAAGAAAAAGAGAAACAGAAGAAAAAAAGAGAAAGAAAAAGAGGGGAACAGAGAGAAAAAAGAGAGAACAAGAGAACAAGAGAGAAAAAGGGAACAGAGAGAAAAACAGAAAAAAACAAGAGAACAGAAAGAACAGAGAGAAAAAGAAAACCCAGGGGGGAAAACAAGAAAAAACCCGAGTAAAGAGGAACAAGGAAACAGAGAGAAAACAAGGAAAAAAGAAAGAACAGAGAGAAAACAGAGAGAGATACGAAGAAAAAAAGGAAAAGAGACCGATAGGAACAAAGGAAAACAAAGGGGAGAACAGAGAGAACAGAGGAAAACAATAGAGAAAAAGGGGGAGAACAAGAGGGGAACAGAGAAAAACAAGAGAACAGAGAGAACAGAGGGGAAAAGAAAAAAAAGAGAGAACAGAGAGAAAAACAAAAGAGAACAGGGGGAAACAGAGAAAAACAGAAAGAAACGGGAAAGAAAAAAGAGAGAACAAGAGAACAGAGAAAAACAGAAAAGAGAACAGAGAGGAAAAACAGAGAAAACAGAAAGAACGGGAGAGAACAAAGGGGAACCAGAGAGGGAAAAGAGAGAACAGAAGATGAAAGAAAACAGAGAAAAACAAGGGGAAAAAATGAGAACAGAGAGAAAAAGAGAACAGAGAAAACCAGAGAAAAACAGAAAACGGGAAGAACAGAGAGGAAAAGAAAAAAAAAGAGAACGAGAAAAACAAGAAACAGAGAGAACAAGAAAACAGAGAAAACAAGAGAAGAAGAAAAGAGAGAAAAAGGGGAACAGAAGAGAACAAAAAAAAGAGAACAGGGGAAGAACAGAGAGAAACAAGAAAAAAAAAGAGAACAAAGAAAGAAAAAAAAACAGAGAGAACAGAGGGGAAAACAAGAGCCCAAGGGGGAACAAGAGAACGAGGGGAACAAAAGAGAAAAAGGGGAGAAACAGGAGAGAACAGAGAGAGAACAAGAAAAAGAGAAAACAAAAAAGAGAACAGAGAGAACAGAAAAGGAACAAGAGAAACAGGGGAAACAGAAAGAGAACAGAGAGGAACAGAAGAACAAAGAGAGAAAGAGAAAAAAAAGGAGAGAACGGAGAACAGAGAAAAACAGAGAGAGAACAAGAGAACAGGAGAAACAGAGAAAAACAAAGAGGGAACAAGAGAAACAGAGGAGAACAAGAGAAACAGAGAGAAACAGAGAAAACAGAGAGAAAAAAGGGGAGAACAAAAAAAACAAGAGAGAACAGAGAGGAAACAAGAGAACAGGGGGGAAAAAGGGGAGAAAAAGAAGGAACAAGGGGAAAAGAGAAAAAAAACAAAAGGAAACAGAAAAAAGAGAAAAAAGGAGAGAAACAAGAAACAGAAGAGAACGGAAAGAAAAGAGAAAACAAGAAAAGAACAGAGAAAGAAGAGGAGAACAGAGAGAACAAGAGAACAAAGAAACAAAAGCCCAAAGAGAACAGAGAGAAACGGGAGAGAAAGAGAGAACAGAGAGAAACAAAGAACAGAGAGAGAACGGGAAGAGAACAGAGAAACAGAAAGAAAGAGAGAACAAGAGAACAGAGAAAAACAGAGAGAAACAGAAAAACAAAAGGGGAACCAAGAGAACGGGAGAGAGAACAGAGAAAACAAGAGAACAGAGAGAGAAAGAGGAAACAGAGAGAACAAAGAAACCAGAGAGAACAGAGGAACAGAAGAGAACAGAGGGAACCCAGAAAAGAGAACAGAAGAACAGAGAGAACAGAGAAAAAACAGAAGGGGAACAGAGGGGAAAGAGAGAAAAGGAAAACCCAAAAAAGAAAAAGAGAACAGAGAGAAACAAAAGGGGAACAAGAAGAAAAGAGAGAAAAAGAAAACAGAGAGAACAGAGAGGAACGAGAGAGAACAGAAAAAAACAGAAAACGGAAAAACCCAAGGGGAGAACAGAGAGAGAACAGGAGAACAGAGAAAAAGAAAAAAAAGAGAACAAGAAAAACAGAGGGGAAAAAGGGGAACAGAGAGAGAACAGAGAGAAAACCCAAGAGAGAACAGAGAGAAAAAGAGAGAACAGAGAAGAACAGAGAGAACAGAGAGAACAGAGAGAGAAACAGAGGGGAAACAAGAGAAACAGAGAAAAACAGAGAAAACAAAAAGGAAACAGGGAGAGAAAGAGAGGAACAAAAGAAGAACAGAAAACAGAAGAAACAAGAGAAAAAGGGGAGGAACAGAGGAACGGGAGGGGAAACAAAAAGAAAAAAGAGAAAAGAGGAACAAGAGAACAAGAGAAACAGAGAAAAAACAAGAAACGAGAGAAAACGGAGAAAACAAAAGAGGAACAGAAAAAAAAACCCAAGAGAACAAGAAGGGGAACGGGAGAAAAAACAGAGAGAAACAAAAGAGAACGGGGAAAACCAAAGAGAACAAGAGAAAAGAGGGGGAAGAACAGAGGAAAAACAGAGAAAACAGAGAGAACAAGAGAACAGAAAAGAGAACAGAGAGAACAGAGAGAAAAACAGAAGGAAGGAACAGAGAGAGAACAGAGAAACAGAGAGAACAAGGGGGAACAAGGGGAAAACAAGAGAACAGAAAAGAAAAAGGGGAAAAAGAGAGAGAACAGAGAAGAACGGGAAAACAAGAAAAAAGGGAGGAAAAACAGAGAAGAAAAGAGAAAAAGGGAGAAAACCAGGAGAACAAGGGGAAACAGAAAAGAACAAGGAGAACAGAGAAAAACCGGGGGAGAAAGAAAAGAACAGAAAAAGGAACAGAAGAAAAAAGAGAGAGAACAGAGAAAAAACAGGGGGAAAAACAGAGAAGAAAGAGAAACAGAGAGAACAGAAAAAACGGGAGAAAACCCCAAGAGAACAGAAAAACGAAAAAAGGAGAAAAAGAGGAGAACAAAAGAAAAAGAAAACAGAGAGAACGAGAGAAACAGAGAGAGAACAGAGAGAGACGGGAGAGAAAAAGGGGAACAGGGGGAAACAGGGGGAAAACCCGAGAGAAAAACGAAAACCCAGAGAGAGAACAGAGGGGAAACAAAAGGGGAACAGAGAAAACCCAAAAGGGGGAACCCAAAGGAACAGAGAGAGAACGGGAAAAGGGGAAAAGAGAAAAGAAAGAGAGAACAAAAACGAGGGGAACAGAAAGAAAAATGAAAGAGAACAAAGAACAAGGGGAACAGAGGGGAGAACAAAAGAGAACCGAGAAAAAGAGGGGAGAAAGAGCGAGGAAGAGAGAACAAGGAGAACAGAGAGAACAGAGAGAGAACAGGAGAGAACAGAGAGAGAACAGAGAGACAGAGAGAACAGAGAGAAACAGAGAGAACAGAGAGAGAACAAGAGAGAACGAGAGAACAGAGAGACAGAGAGAGAACAGTGAGAGAACAGAGAGAGAACAGAGAGAGAACAGAGAGAACAGAGAGAACAGAGAGAACAGAGAGAACAGAGAGAACAGAGAGAACAGAGAGAACAGAGAGAACTAGAGAGAACAGAGAGAACAGAGAGAGAACAAAGAGAACACAGAGAGAACAGAGAGAACAGAGAGAACAGAGAGAGAACAGAGAGACAGAGAGAACAGAGAGAACAGAGAGAACAGAGTTACAGTTTTAATGATGAGCCCCCCCCCCCCCCCCCCCCCGCAGCAGGAACACAATCATATTTATGAGGCAAAGAACTGCAGACATAGCAAAAACTGTGTGTGTGTGTGTGTGTGTGTGTGTGTGTGTGTGTGTGTGTGTGTGTGTGTGACAGATGTCAATAAGTGAATGTTTTACATAGAGAGTTAATTATCGCTGCGAGCTGCAGAAAGAGGAAATTAAACTGAGTGAGCAGAAACACAAAAGCACTTCCAGAGGAAACTGAGACACACACACACACACACACACACACACACACACACACACACACACACACACACACACACACACACACACACACACACACACAGTATATATATATGTTATATATTGTGTGTGTGGTTGTTCAGACTGAAAGCGATCACAGATATGTTTCAGCGCTTCTCAACAGAAGAAGCTGGGCGCTTTATTTTGAAAACAGGAAGTTGTGTCCTGTTGAAGAGTGAGTCTGCAGAGGAGACTGAAAGGATCCAAGATCTGTATCAAGTCTTTCTCATTCATTTGGTGATTGTTGTTTTACGTGTGTGTTGTTGTTGTTGTTGTTGTTGTTGTTTACGTGTGTGTTGTTGTTTAAGTGTTGCAGGCCGAGGAAATACAAAGTTAGCTCTGATGCTGTTTTTAAAGAGTAAATATCAGAGAGCTTAACGAGCTTAACGAGCTTAACGAGCTTAACGAGCGACTGCTGGTGAGACGATGCAAACAGAACAAGAGAAAATATGAAATATTATAAACTCCTTCAGATCAGTGAGGGTTCATCTGCAGGAGAGCAGGACTGAGGGTGTGTGTGTGTGTGTGTGTGTGTGTGTGTGTGATAAGCTGCAGTGGGGGTGATTTGTGTCGGGACAAAGGGGGTGATAAGGTTTGGTTCTGTGCAGATTGCTGCGCTGCTTCACAGAGCTCCTGTTACCCGCTACAGATAACATCCTTCTTGATATCATGATGAAGCTCTCGGTGTTTCAGCTGCTGGATCTGGACCCTCCGGGCTCCTGTAGTCCGACTCACAGGAGGGAAATATGAACCCTGAAGAGCAGTGGTAACCAACCTTTTCAAGCCCAAGATCACTTTTTATTCCAAATTGTAAGCCGAGATCTACCAATCCGATATCTTCCAAAAACCCACTTAGGAGTCAGACTGTTCATCTGAGGTTTATTTTTGCCATCAATTTCTGTTCCAGCGGGCTGAATGTTATGCACAGCATCTGTCAGTGCTCTATCAGCCGGACTTTGTTGAGACTGCTGTGACTGCATATTATCTGTAAGTCTTTTGAAATCTGGTTGATGGTGCCCCATCGTTATGAAGGACACTATTTTATGAATGGGAATCTTGTACTCGCGCACAAAGTCCTTGAATGCCTTGTACACGTCCTCGCCCCGGGTTCTTCCTTTCAACGCGATAAGGGCCAGAAAGTCCTCTTTGACAGTAAAATCCGTGAAACCATTCAGACAAACACACTTAGCTGTGTCTGTGGCGTCGGTAGACTCGTCAAATTGAATTGAAAAGTATTCCGAGAAAGGTCAGTCTTTTAAAACTTGCTGGGATACATCTTCGGACAATGACTCGACTCACTTCTGATCCTTGCTTTTATGTCTTCTTTGTTTTTAAAATCAGCAAACAAGACGTCAGCTGTAACGCTCATTGCTTCTTTGATCAACTCACCATCCCTAAATGCTTTTTTGTGCTTAGCCAAAATATGGCTAACTCGGAAGGACGTTTCTGTAGCTGCCTTGCTCTTTGCTGTAGACATGATGAAAAGCGACTGCTGTGCTTTTAGTCCTCTTTTCAGTTCATCAATTCTTTTTGATCTTAATGAATGTTAATAATATAATGTAATATAATATAATATAATATAATATACTATAATATAATGTAATATAATATAATATAATATAATATAATATAATGTAATATAATGTAATATAATGTAATGTAATATAATATAATATAATGTAATATATAATATAATATAATATAATGTAATATAATATAATATAATGTAATATATAATATAATATAATATAATGTAATAATATATAATATAATATAATATAATATAATATAATGTAATATAATATAATATAATATAATATAATATACTATAATATAATGTAATAATATATAATATAATATAATATAATGTAATATAATGTAATGTAATATAATATAATATAATTATATTATATATTAATTAATATATTATATATTATTTTGTATATTATTACATTATATTATATTATATTATATTACATTATATTACATTATATTACATTATATTATATTACATTACATTATATTATATTATATTACATTACATTATATTACATTATATTATATATTATTTTGTATATTATTATATTATATTATATTATATATTATTTTGTATATTATATTATATTATATTATATTTTATTATATTATATATTATTTTGTATATTATATTATATTATATTATATTTTATTATATTATATATTATTTTGTATATTATATAATACACACACACAAAAAACACGTCCATTAGGCCGGAGAGAGGACAGAGTGTTTCAGCAGAAAGAGGAACCTCCCCCTCTTATTTTATTCCTCTTTTCTACATTTACATCCCCCTGCTCACTCTCTCCCCCCCTCACTCTCTCCCCCTCTCTCTCCCCCTCTCTCCAGGGAGGAGGCAGATTGCTTTCTCACCCTGCTGCTCTAAATGTCATTTTACTGAGAGACGAGAGGAGGCGGAGGAGAAGAAGAAGAGGAAAAGGAGAAGAAGAGGAAGAGGAGGAGAGGAGAGGGGGAGGAGGAGGATAGTTCTTTTCATCACGAGTAAAGAACAGAGTGAAACACTGAGTGCCTTTTGGAGTTGAATCTGTTGCTGTAAATATGTCTGAGCAGCAGGCTGTTTGTAGGGTGGAAGGGTTCGGGGGTTCGGGTTTTGGGGAATGCTGCGTGGTGCACGGGCTCTCAGGTAAATATTTTGTCTTTACAAACCTGTTAAAAACTCCTGTAATAAAACCAATAACAAATGATCAAAGCCCTGTTTGGTCTGTGCATAAAAAAAGAGCAGTAACTGGAGCACAGAGCGTGTACGGCGGGGTAAAAACTGTTCTCCTGACCCCCCAAGGGGGACCCCCCGGTGGGGGTAGTGTGTCACACAACATCTGGTAAAAGACCTGGTAAGTAGGCTAAAAACATCTGGCTAAAAAGACTTGAGGTTGACCTTGTTTAAAAAAGGCATGCGGGTAAGATTCATATTAAGTGCTGCTCAGATCACTGACACTCAAGTGATAAGATATAATACATAACACATATTTAAAAATATGTAATATAATACAATTAGTATAAAATGTGAAATATACAATATAGGGTTAGGGTTAGGTAAGTGTTTCAGTCTCCAGGCTCAGTCTGACATCAGAAGGACAGAACATAGAAACGGCTTCAGACTCAAAATATGAAACCTCAAAATCTTTATGTTTTTCACTGCCATCATTTCTATTCATTCATTGAGCTGCTCGCTCTCACACACACACACACACACACACACACACACACACACACACACACACACACACACACACACACACACACACACACCCTATCATTATATATAATGTTTCCCACAAATGTCTCAGTGTGTTTAAATCGTTTGATCTGATTTAACTTTCCTTTTCCTTCAATAACATCTGGTACTGTTCAGTTGAGTTTGATAACCATCATATCGCTCCGTAGTTCACCAGCTGTTTAACTCACTCTCTGTAAATCCAGCTAGCTAACATTTTGAACCAAGCTAGTTAGCATGCCTTAGAAGCAGCTAAAGGAAGAAGAGGAGGAGGAGGAGGAGGAGGAGGAGGAGGAGGAGGAGTTTAACAGTATTTTTTCCTCTCCATTAATCTGAAGACTTATTAAACTTTAAACCGCTCAACTGCAGTCACCGATTTTATTAATGACGTGAGTGTGTGTGTGTGTGTGTGTGTGTGTGTGTGTGTGTGTGTGTGTGTGTGAGTGTGTGTGTGTGTGTGTGTGTGTGTGTGTGTGTGAGTGAGTGATAATTGGTTACACACACTCTCACCCTGCAGCTGTTAAATTAGCACGTTGTCTCTGCGACTGTTTCCTGTTGCTGGGCGGTGTGATGATGATGTGTTGTTACCATGGAGATCAGTGAGGCAGAACAGCAGCAGACAGGGGGGTCAGAGGTCACACACACACACACACACACACACACACACACACACACACACACACACACACACACACACACACTCTCTAAACTTCAGGAAGTTCTTTGTTCTGCTGCTTCATTAATGAGATGCGTTCTGATTGGATGATTACTTAAGTCTTACTGGCTCGTCCAATCAGAGCGCAGCTTTATATCTCCACTATTAGAATAAACTCTTAATGGTAATACCTTTAGTCAAGTGATTTCAAAACCACGTATATAATATCTCCATGGTGTAGGATCTCTAACTCTATCTGGTAGAAGTTCTTTAAAACAGAAACAACTTTTTAGTTATTCAAAGTCAAAGTCCACTTTATTGTCAAAGTCCACTTTATTGTCAAAGTCCACTTTATTGTCAAAGTCCACTTTATTGTCAAAGTCCACTTTATTGTCAAAGTCCACTTTATTGTCAAAGTTTCCACATGTGTTAAACATACAGAACTGAAATACCGTTTCTGGCAGTCCCACAGTGCAGATATAAAAGAACATAACACATAAAAAGAGCGTAGAAAAACGGGGGGGGTAAAAAGGGGTATACAAAACCTAAGTAATACATACAGATGTTGGACACCATCAACACAGTGTGACGTGGTGCAGGTGGGTCTTTAGGGCAGAAAGGACTTTCAGTGGCAGCGGAGAATAGAAGTAGACTGGTGCTGGATGAGGGACGGGGGTGTGAGGGAGCGGGATTCATGTCCTGGTACATTTCCATTGAGGCTGTGGGGAAAGGTGGGTGGGACGGAGGACGGAGAGGTCAGGGGAGAGATGGGAGAGGGGGGTAGAGGGAGATGAGAGAGGGGGAGAGAGAGGGAGGGACGGAGAAAGGGGGAGCGAGAGGAGAGAGGGAGGAGAGAGAGACAGAGGATTGAGGGAGGGACGGAGGATAGAGAGAGAGCGAGAGAGGGAGGGAGAGAGTGAGAGGAGAGAGGGAGGGAGAGAGTTCAGCATCCTGACCGCCTGGTGGAAGAAGCTGTTCCTCAGCCTGGTGGAGCTCGAGCGGAGGCTGCGGAACCTTCCCTCTGAAGGCGGGAGGCTGATGAGGCTGTTGGAGGGGTGGGTGGGGTCCTCCGCAATGCCGAGTGCTTTGCGGGTGAGGCGGGTGCTGTGGAGGTCCCTCATTCATTATTAGCATGAGAACTGAAGAAAGTCGTTTCCCTTTTCTGATTCATGAGTAAACGTTTCAATAATTACCCCTGAATCTAAAGTAAACACAACATCATTTTATCCTATTCAAAATAATATGATACTCTTAATTATTCTAAGTCTTTCAGATATTATTCAATAACTAACAATATCTCCATGTGTGTGTGATATAGATTCTCCTCTAACAGTGCAGCAATATACTGAAGACCCCCCCGAGTATTGCCCTGTGTGTTTGATCGTGTTATTGCCGCTGGATGGAAGCCGCTCAATAATCACAGAGTTATTTCTCAGCGCTGACATTTATCCAGAGGATCTGGAATCTATATTTCTACAACATTATTTAGACTTTATGAAAACATCTTTACGTCCTGGAGATGAACCAATCACAGCTCTTTGATCATTAACCTTTCATTCCGTTTAAAGAAACGAGTCATTCAGATTTCAAGACGAAGGTTTGGATATAAAACTAAATATAAAAGTGAGTATTAAATATTATCCGTCTTTATTCCTGTCTCTGAATCTCATAAAAACTCACTGACAGATCCATCTGCTGCATGTCTGGAGGTGTGTGTGTGTGTGTGTGTGTGTGTGTGTGTGTTCCTCCCACAGGTAAATTGATGAGACCCCCTCCACCCTCCTCTGATTGGCTGAGCACACACACACACACACACACACACACACACCAGCAGTGGCTCAGTAAGTAGGGGCTTGGACTGGGAATCGTAGGGTCGCCGGTTCAAGTCCCCGAACAGACTTGAAACATGGAAAGTGGACTGCTACATGGAGAGGTCCCAGTTCACCTCCTGGGCCCTGCTGTGGTGCCCTTGAGCAAGGCACCGGACACCTCCAATCCCCCCTCCCCATTGCTCCTAGTACTAGGATGGGTTCAATGCAGAGGACCAATTTCACTGTGTGCTCTGCTGTGTGTGTGTGTGACTAATAAAGAGGGTTTCATCCTCCCATTCCCCTTCGGCAAGTCAGACCACATATCTGTTCTTCTGCTCCCGTTTACCGGCAGAGACTGAAGAGGGACCGACCTGTGACAAGGACAGTGCAGCGTTGGTCCGAGCAGTCTGACTCTGCTCTCCGCCACTGTTGCATCGGAGGTGGTGTTTGAGGAGGAGATTAAACACCACATGACGGTCATTTGCTACATCGGCAAATAGCG
>NC_086358.1:247286-264445 GCF_036324505.1 Eleginops maclovinus | reverse complement strand
TAGTTTTAAATGGTAACATGGACTCAACTTCCACTGCTACGCCGATGATACTCAACTCTATATCAGCACAGACCCCTCCTCCCAGCTCCCACCCTCACAACTTCCAACTGCCAGCAGGAACTCCAATCATGTATGACCACAAACCTACTCAAACTAAACAGCAATAAGACAGAGCTCATGGTGGTGGCCCCTGCACCACTGCTCAGGAAAGTTGGTGACCTGGCCCTGGTTGTGGATGGCTGCTCCATTTCCTCATCTCCTGAGGTGCGCAACCTGGGCGTCATCCTGGACTCCACTCTCTCCTTCTGGTCCCACATCATAAACATCACCACGTCTGCCTTCTACCACCTCAGAAACATCTCATGACTCCGGCTTTCAGTCACAGAAACACTCATCCCTGCCTTCATCACCTCCCGTCTGGACTACTGCAACGGTTTCCTGTCTGGACTGCCCACCAAGGCCCTTAGCAGACTCCAGTGAGTCCAGAACTCAGCTGCCAGGGTTCTAACCCAAACAAAGCCCTGGCAGCGTATCACTCCCATCCTCTAACAGCTCCACTGGTTGCCAGTAAAGTCACGCATCACCTACAAGATCCTCCTGCTCACCTACAAATCTCTCCATGGACTCTCACCACAACACCTCACAGATCTCCTCCACCCTTACACTCACTCACGGTCCCTGCGGTCTTCTGACAAGGACCTGCTGGCCACTACCCGCAACAGATTGCAAACTTTTGGGGACAGGGCTTTCTCTGCCAACGCTCCCACACTCTGGAACAGTCTACCACTCCACGTCCGCTCTGCCCAATCCCTGCGCATGTTCAAGAAGCACCTCAAAACATTTCTCTGCACTAAGTCCTTTGATCCCTAACCCCCACTCCCCTTTTCCCCTCCCTATTAGTAAAGCTACCTTGGGTACCATGAAAGGCGCTGTATAAGTTTACGTTATTATTATTAGTAAAGTAAAACATAGTAAATGAATTGATCTGTATTTCAGGAGCAGAAGAGGCTGCTCTGTCTTGGCATCACCGGACCTGAGGGACACGTTTTATCTCACCCTGAAGAGGTACCACTACCTGTTATACACTGTAATTACACCTGTACCACTACCTGTAACACACTGTAATTACACCTGTACCACTACCTGTTATACACTGTAATTACACCTGTACCACTACCTGTTACACACTGTTATTACACCTGTACCACTACCTGTAACACACTGTTATTACACCTGTACCACTACCTGTTACACACTGTTATTACACCTGTACCACTACCTGTTACACACTGTTATTACACCTGTACCACTACCTGTTATACACTGTAATTACACCTGTACCACTACCTGTTACACACTGTTATTACACCTGTACCACTACCTGTTATACACTGTAATTACACCTGTACCACTACCTGTTACACACTGTAATTACACCTGTACCACTACCTGTAACACACTGTAATTACACCTGTACCACTACCTGTAACACACTGTTATTACACCTGTACCACTACCTGTAACACACTATAATTACACCTGTACCACTACCTGTTACACACTGTAATTACACCTGTACCACTACCTGTAACACACTGTTATTACACCTGTACCACTACCTGTTACACACTGTAATTACACCTGTACCACTACCTGTTATACACTGTAATTACACCTGTACCACTACCTGTTACACACTGTAATTACACCTGTACCACTACCTGTTATACACTGTAATTACACCTGTACCACTACCTGTTATACACTGTAATTACACCTGTACCACTACCTGTTATACACTGTAATTACACCTGTACCACTACCTGTAACACACTGTAATTACACCTGTACCACTACCTGTTATACACTGTAATTACACCTGTACCACTACCTGTTACACACTGTTATTACACCTGTACCACTACCTGTTACACACTATAATTACACCTGTATCACTACCTGTAACACACTATAATTACACCTGTACCACTACCTGTAACACACTGTTATTACACCTGTACCACTACCTGTTACACACTATAATTACACCTGTACCACTACCTGTAACACACTATAATTACACCTGTACCACTACCTGTTACACACTGTAATTACACCTGTACCACTACCTGTAACACACTGTTATTACACCTGTACCACTACCTGTTACACACTGTAATTACACCTGTACCACTACCTGTTACACACTGTAATTACACCTGTACCACTACCTGTAACACACTGTTATTACACCTGTACCACTACCTGTTACACACTGTAATTACACCTGTACCACTACCTGTTACACACTGTAATTACACCTGTACCACTACCTGTAACACACTGTAATTACACCTGTACCACTACCTGTAACACACTGTTATTACACCTGTACCACTACCTGTTACACACTGTAATTACACCTGTACCACTACCTGTAACACACTATAATTACACCTGTACCACTACCTGTAACACACTGTTATTACACCTGTACCACTACCTGTAACACACTGTAATTACACCTGTACCACTACCTGTAACACACTGTAATTACACCTGTACCACTACCTGTTACACACTGTAATTACACCTGTACCACTACCTGTAACACACTGTTATTACACCTGTACCACTACCTGTAACACACTATAATTACACCTGTACCACTACCTGTAACACACTGTAATTACACCTGTACCACTACCTGTAACACACTGTAATTACACCTGTACCACTACCTGTAACACACTGTAATTACACCTGTACCACTACCTGTTACACACTGTAATTACACCTGTACCACTACCTGTAACACACTGTAATTACACCTGTACCACTACCTGTAACACACTGTAATTACACCTGTACCACTACCTGTACACACTGTTATTACACCTGTACCACTACCTGTTACACACTGTATTACACCTGTACCACTACCTGTAACACACTGTAATTACACCTGTACCACTACCTGTAACACACTGTTATTACACCTGTACCACTACCTGTAACACACTGTAATTACACCTGTACCACTACCTGTAAACACTGTAATTACACCTGTACCACTACCTGTAACACACTGTAATTACACCTGTACCACTACCTGTTACACACTGTTATTACACCTGTACCACTACCTGTAACACACTGTTATTACACCTGTACCACTACCTGTTACACACTGTAATTACACCTGTACCACTACCTGTTACACACTGTAATTACACCTGTACCACTACCTGTAACACACTGTTATTACACCTGTACCACTACCTGTTACACACTGTTATTACACCTGTACCACTACCTGTAACACACTGTTATTACACCTGTACCACTACCTGTTACACACTGTAATTACACCTGTACCACTACCTGTTACACACTGTAATTACACCTGTACCACTACCTGTAACACACTGTAATTACACCTGTACCACTACCTGTTACACACTGTTATTACACCTGTACCACTACCTGTAACACACTGTTATTACACCTGTACCACTACCTGTAACACACTGTTATTACACCTGTACCACTACCTGTTATACACTGTAATTACACCTGTACCACTACCTGTAACACACTGTAATTACACCTGTACCACTACCTGTTACACACTGTTATTACACCTGTACCACTACCTGTAACACACTGTTATTACACCTGTACCACTACCTGTAACACACTGTTATTACACCTGTACCACTACCTGTTACACACTGTAATTACACCTGTACCACTACCTGTAACACACTGTAATTACACCTGTACCACTACCTGTAACACACTGTAATTACACCTGTACCACTACCTGTAACACACTGTAATTACACCTGTACCACTACCTGTAACACACTGTTATTACACCTGTACCACTACCTGTAACACACTATAATTACACCTGTACCACTACCTGTAACACACTGTTATTACACCTGTACCACTACCTGTAACACACTGTAATTACACCTGTACCACTACCTGTAACACACTGTAATTACACCTGTACCACTACCTGTTACACACTGTAATTACACCTGTACCACTACCTGTAACACACTGTTATTACACCTGTACCACTACCTGTAACACACTATAATTACACCTGTACCACTACCTGTAACACACTGTTATTACACCTGTACCACTACCTGTAACACACTGTAATTACACCTGTACCACTACCTGTAACACACTGTAATTACACCTGTACCACTACCTGTAACACACTGTAATTACACCTGTACCACTACCTGTAACACACTGTAATTACACCTGTACCACTACCTGTAACACACTATTATTACACCTGTACCACTACCTGTAACACACTATAATTACACCTGTACCACTACCTGTAACACACTGTAATTACACCTGTACCACTACCTGTAACACACTGTTATTACACCTGTACCACTACCTGTAACACACTGATAATTACACCTGTACCACTACCTGTAACACACTGTAATTACACCTGTACCACTACCTGTAACACACTGTAATTACACCTGTACCACTACCTGTAACACACTGTTATTACACCTGTACCACTACCTGTAACACACTATAATTACACCTGTACCACTACCTGTAACACACTGTTATTACACCTGTACCACTACCTGTAACACACTGTAATTACACCTGTACCACTACCTGTAACACACTGTAATTACACCTGTACCACTACCTGTAACACACTGTTATTACACCTGTACCACTACCTGTAACACACTATAATTACACCTGTACCACTACCTGTAACACACTTTAATTACACCTGTACCACTACATGTAACACACTGTAATTACACCTGTACCACTACCTGTAGCACACTATAATTACACCTGTACCACTACCTGTTACACACTATAATTACACCTGTACCACTACCTGTAGCACACTATAATTACACCTGTACCACTACCTGTAACACACTGTAATTACACCTGTACCACTACCTGTAGCACACTGTAATTACACCTGTACCACTACCTGTTACACACTATAATTACACCTGTACCACTACCTGTAGCACACTATAATTACACCTGTACCACTACCTGTAACACACTATAATTACACCTGTACCACTACCTGTTACACACTGTAATTACACCTGTACCACTACCTGTTATACACTGTAATTACACCTGTACCACTACCTGTAACACACTGTAATTACACCTGTACCACTACCTGTTATACACTGTAATTACACCTGTACCACTACCTGTAGCACACTATAATTACACCTGTACCACTACCTGTTACACACTGTAATTACACCTGTACCACTACCTGTTACACACTGTAATTACACCTGTACCACTACCTGTAGCACACTATAATTACACCTGTACCACTACCTGTAACACACTGTAATTACACCTGTACCACTACCTGTTACACACTGTAATTACACCTGTACCACTACCTGTTACACACTGTAATTACACCTGTACCACTACCTGTTAGCACACTGTAATTACACCTGTACCACTACCTGTTACACACTGTAATTACACCTGTACCACTACCTGTAACACACTGTAATTACACCTGTACCACTACCTGTTATCACACTATAATTACACCTGTACCACTACCTGTTACACACTGTAATTACACCTGTACCACTACCTGTAACACACTGTAATTACACCTGTACCACTACCTGTTATACACTATAATTACACCTGTACCACTACCTGTTACACACTGTAATTACACCTGTACCACTACCTGTAACACACTGTAATTACACCTGTACCACTACCTGTTATACACTGTAATTACACCTGTACCACTACCTGTAACACACTGTAATTACACCTGTACCACTACCTGTAACACACTATAATTACACCTGTACCACTACCTGTAACACACTGTAATTACACCTGTACCACTACCTGTAACACACTGTAATTACACCTGTACCACTACCTGTTATACACTATAATTACACCTGTACCACTACCTGTTACACACTGTAATTACACCTGTACCACTACCTGTAACACACTGTAATTACACCTGTACCACTACCTGTAACACACTGTAATTACACCTGTACCACTACCTGTTACACACTATAATTACACCTGTACCACTACCTGTAACACACTGTAATTACACCTGTACCACTACCTGTTACACACTGTAATTACACCTGTACCACTACCTGTTACACACTGTAATTACACCTGTACCACTACCTGTAACACACTGTAATTACACCTGTACCACTACCTGTTACACACTATAATTACACCTGTACCACTACCTGTTACACACTGTAATTACACCTGTACCACTACCTGTTACACACTATAATTACACCTGTACCACTACCTGTTACACACTGTAATTACACCTGTACCACTACCTGTTATACACTGTAATTACACCTGTACCACTACCTGTTACACACTGTAATTACACCTGTACCACTACCTGTAACACACTGTAATTACACCTGTACCACTACCTGTAACACACTGTAATTACACCTGTACCACTACCTGTTACACACTGTAATTACACCTGTACCACTACCTGTTACACACTGTAATTACACCTGTACCACTACCTGTTACACACTGTAATTACACCTGTACCACTACCTGTAGCACACTGTAATTACACCTGTACCACTACCTGTTATACACTGTAATTACACCTGTACCACTACCTGTAACACACTGTAATTACACCTGTACCACTACCTGTTATCACACTGTAATTACACCTGTACCACTACCTGTTATACACTGTAATTACACCTGTACCACTACCTGTATCACACTGTAATTACACCTGTACCACTACCTGTTAACACTGTAATTACACCTGTACCACTACCTGTTACACACTGTAATTACACCTGTACCACTACCTGTAACACACTGTAATTACACCTGTACCACTACCTGTTACACACTGTTATTACACCTGTACCACTACCTGTTACACACTGTTATTACACCTGTACCACTACCTGTACACACTGTAATTACACCTGTACCACTACCTGTTACACACTGTTATTACACCTGTACCACTACCTGTAACACACTGTAATTACACCTGTACCACTACCTGTTACACACTGTAATTACACCTGTACCACTACCTGTTACACACTGTAATTACACCTGTACCACTACCTGTAACACACTGTAATTACACCTGTACCACTACCTGTAACACACTGTAATTACACCTGTACCACTACCTGTTACACACTGTAATTACACCTGTACCACTACCTGTTACACACTGTAATTACACCTGTACCACTACCTGTAACACACTGTAATTACACCTGTACCACTACCTGTTACACACTGTAATTCCCCTTTAAATTTTTCAGCAGTGACTCAGTCCACTAGGGGTTTTACTGGAATACGTAACTCCGGTTAATACCCACTGTAATTATGAAAGTGTACCTACTTGTTATCCCAGTTTCCACCACTAACTCATGATTGTCTGCCTTGAGCACGGCACTGACACCTTCCAATCCCCACTCCCATTGCTCCCCCTGCCACAATTACTGCCCTGCTCCAGTCTAGGATGGTTAAAAATTACAGAGGTACCAATTCCACTGTATCCTCACTTGACATGTTATTTGACACTACCTGACTGTTTTGTACACTACTGTGACATATATTTATCCTTGTTTTCCTTTTAACTGTTTCACTGTTTCTGTTGTTTTCCTTTTCCCGCTCTCGTAGTTTCGGGAATCTTAATCTTTCAAACCAAAAATTGTGACAAGTGGATTTGCTACTGGAGATCCCAGTTACTCACTGTGACCTCGTGTTCCTTGCACCAGGACCCCCCCCCATGTTATTGCAAAATAGTGTGTCACAGGTGGTTAAATGCAAGGGACCAATTTATGTGGGCTCCTGTGCAAATGTATTGACAAATGAGTTCATCCGTGTTATTCACACTGTTGACACACACTGTTATTGCACATGTGACACACGTGTTATTGCACCTGTGACACACATGTTATTGCACATGTGACACACGTGTTATTGCACCTGTGACACACCTGTATATATTATGGTCCTCAGGTCGAGACGGAGGCGGTGTACAGGGCCGTCACCATCGCCAAACAGGCTAACTGCCCACTGTATGTTACCAAGGTGATGAGTAAGTCCGCCGCTGATATCATCGCCAAGGCCAGGAAGAAAGGTGAGGTCACCACCCTCATGAGGTTTACCTCTACATTAAAGACCCCGCCCTCAGCTCCGGGTACTTCACTGCAATAGGTTCTTTCTGTTTCTGTCCTCAGGTATGGTGGTGTACGGAGAGCCAATCACAGCCGGCCTGGCCACTGACGGCTCTCACTATTGGTCCAAAGACTGGGCCACCGCTGCTGCCTTCGTCATGAGCCCCCCCCTCAACCCGGACCCCTCAACGCCTCAGAACCTGGTCTCTCTGTTAGCATGGTTAGTACATGTTAGTATGGTTTTCACCTGTTAGCATGGTTAGTACCCGTTAGCATGGTTTTCACCTGTTAGCATGGTTAGTACATGTTAGTATGGGTTTCACCTGTGATTACCTGTAAGGATGGTTCATACCTGACCTCCCTGTTGGCATGGTTAGTACCTGACCTCCCTGTTGGCATGGTTAGTACCTGTTGGCATGGTTAGTACCTGACCTCCCTGTTAGCGTGGTTAGTAGCTGACCTCCCTGTTGGCATGGTTAGTACCTGACCTCCCTGTTGGCATGGTTAGTAGCTGACCTCCCTGTTGGCATGGTTAGTACCTGACCTCCCTGTTGGCATGGTTAGTACCTGTTGGCATGGTTAGTACCTGACCTCCCTGTTGGCATGGTTAGTACCTGACCTCCCTGTTAGCGTAGTTAGTACCTGACCTCCCTGTTGGCATGGTTAGTACCTGACCTCCCTGTTAGCGTGGT
Source organism: Eleginops maclovinus (assembly GCF_036324505.1). NCBI lineage: Eukaryota > Metazoa > Chordata > Actinopteri > Perciformes > Eleginopidae > Eleginops > Eleginops maclovinus. The sequence continues at coordinate 255,492 of NC_086358.1, read as the reverse complement.
TAGTACCTGACCTCTCTGTTAGCGTAGTTAGTACCTGACCTCCCTGTTGGCATGGTTAGTACCTGACCTCCCTGTTAGCGTGGTTAGTACCTGACCTCCCTGTTGGCGTGGTTAGTACCTGACCTCTCTGTTGGCATGGTTAGTACCTGACCTCCCTGTTAGCGTGGTTAGTACCTGACCTCCCTGTTGGCATGGTTAGTACCTGACCTCTCTGTTAGCGTAGTTAGTACCTGACCTCCCTGTTGGCATGGTTAGTACCTGACCTCCCTGTTAGCGTGGTTAGTACCTGACCTCCCTGTTGGCGTGGTTAGTACCTGACCTCTCTGTTGGCATGGTTAGTACCTGACCTCCCTGTTAGCGTGGTTAGTACCTGACCTCCCTGTTAGCGTAGTTAGTACCTGACCTCCCTGTTGGCATGGTTAGTACCTGACCTCCCTGTTGGCATGGTTAGTACCTGACCTCCCTGTTGGCATGGTTAGTACCTGACCTCCCTGTTGGCATGGTTAGTACCTGTTGGCATGGTTAGTACCTGACCTCCCTGTTAGCGTGGTTAGTAGCTGACCTCCCTGTTGGTATGGTTAGTACCTGACCTCCCTGTTGGCATGGTTAGTACCTGACCTCCCTGTTGGCATGGTTAGTACCTGTTGGCATGGTTAGTACCTGACCTCTCTGTTGGCATGGTTAGTACCTGTTGGCATGGTTAGTACCTGACCTCTCTGTTAGCGTGGTTAGTAGCTGACCTCCCTGTTGGCGTGGTTAGTACCTGACCTCTCTGTTGGCATGGTTAGTACCTGACCTCCCTGTTAGCGTGGTTAGTACCTGACCTCCCTGTTAGCGTAGTTAGTACCTGACCTCCCTGTTGGCATGGTTAGTACCTGACCTCCCTGTTGGCATGGTTAGTACCTGACCTCCCTGTTGGCATGGTTAGTACCTGACCTCCCTGTTGGCATGGTTAGTACCTGACCTCCCTGTTGGCATGGTTAGTACCTGACCTCTCTGTTGGCATGGTTAGTACCTGACCTCCCTGTTAGCGTAGTTAGTACCTGACCTCCCTGTTGGCATGGTTAGTACCTGACCTCCCTGTTAGCGTGGTTAGTACCTGACCTCCCTGTTGGCATGGTTAGTACCTGACCTCCCTGTTGGCATGGTTAGTACCTGACCTCCCTGTTGGCATGGTTAGTACCTGACCTCCCTGTTGGCATGGTTAGTACCTGACCTCCCTGTTGGCATGGTTAGTACCTGACCTCTCTGTTGGCATGGTTAGTACCTGACCTCCCTGTTAGCGTGGTTAGTACCTGACCTCTCTGTTGGCATGGTTAGTACCTGTTGGCATGGTTAGTACCTGACCTCTCTGTTGGCGTGGTTAGTACCTGACCTCTCTGTTGGCATGGTTAGTACCTGACCTCCCTGTTAGCGTGGTTAGTACCTGACCTCCCTGTTAGCGTAGTTAGTACCTGACCTCCCTGTTGGCATGGTTAGTACCTGACCTCCCTGTTAGCGTGGTTAGTACCTGACCTCCCTGTTGGCGTGGTTAGTACCTGACCTCTCTGTTGGCATGGTTAGTACCTGACCTCCCTGTTAGCGTGGTTAGTACCTGACCTCCCTGTTAGCGTAGTTAGTACCTGACCTCTCTGTTGGCATGGTTAGTACCTGACCTCCCTGTTAGCGTAGTTAGTACCTGACCTCCCTGTTGGCATGGTTAGTACCTGACCTCCCTGTTGGCATGGTTAGTACCTGACCTCCCTGTTGGCATGGTTAGTACCTGACCTCTCTGTTGGCATGGTTAGTACCTGACCTCCCTGTTAGCGTGGTTAGTACCTGACCTCCCTGTTAGCGTGGTTAGTACCTGACCTCCCTGTTAGCGTAGTTAGTACCTGACCTCCCTGTTAGCGTGGTTAGTACCTGACCTCCCTGTTAGCGTGGTTAGTACCTGACCTCTCTGTTGGCATGGTTAGTACCTGACCTCCCTGTTAGCGTGGTTAGTACCTGACCTCCCTGTTAGCGTGGTTAGTACCTGACCTCCCTGTTAGCGTGGTTAGTACCTGACCTCCCTGTTAGCGTGGTTAGTACCTGACCTCCCTGTTAGCGTGGTTAGTACCTGACCTCCCTGTTAGCGTGGTTAGTACCTGACCTCCCTGTTAGCGTGGTTAGTACCTGACCTCCCTGTTAGCGTGGTTGCTAAGATAACAACTGTTTGTCATGTCTACAGTGGAGACCTCCAGGTGACGTCCAGCGCTCAGGCGAGCTTCTCCACGGCTCAGAAGGCCGTCGGTAAGGATGACTTCACGCTGATCCCTGAAGGCACCAGCGGCATCGAGGAGAGGATGTCAGTGGTTTGGGATCGAGCCGTGGTGAGAAGACCTTCAGGGTTTCCCTCAGCTGTTCTCAGGAATCCACCTGTTTCAATTAACACCATCAAATATTATACATGATTTCATTAAGGGTTAGGTAAAGGTGAAGGTGATCTGTGTCTCTGGATCAGAAAGAGTCTCTGTGCTGCTGGTAGAATATGGACCGTTTGTTCTGTGTCCCTGCAGTGCTCGGGGAAGATAGACGAGAACAACTTTGTGGCAGTGACGAGCACCAATGCCGCCAAGTTGTTCAACATCTACCCACGCAAAGGTAACCATGATGACTGGCCACAGCAGTCTGAGTAATAGATGGTCAGATAAATAACAATGACACTCAGACCTGAGTAATGGATCATCCTGTGTTCAGGGAGGATCGCTGTGGGCTCGGATGCTGACCTCGTCATCTGGAATCCTAAAGAGACCCGGACTGTTTCTGCAGAGACCCACAACCTGGTAACTCTTCCTTTTCTTCGTCAGTGTTTACCTCCTCTTCATCAGTGTTTACCTCCTCTTCATCAGCGTTTACCTCTTCCTCCTCTTCATCAGTGTTTACTGTTGTGTAAATTCCACACTTAATCACCTTCTGGTAAGAAAGGAACAAAGCTACAGGCTTCAAATCAAAGTAGTGTTATTTAATAAAGAGCATTTAACAGAATCAGGTCCAGCTGGAGGCCAGATAACCTGCACCACCAGTGTGTACAAGGACCTGACCAGATCAAACATTAGACCAGGTTCTTAAAGGGAAGGAAGAAGGGGAACAGCCAATCAGATTCTACATTCTGAAGAGTATTGGAGAACATCTGGCCAGAGGGGCAAACTGCATACAACAAAGCAATTTAGGCTACAGGATGCTAAAACACAGGACATAAGGGACGTTAATTATATCAGGTTACATCTGGAGGGTCATTTGCCTGAAGCTCCTGCCTCTAGAGAAGATCAGGTTGCCAGTCTTTTGTGTTAAAGGTGTTACTAAAGCCTGGGAAAGACAGCCGTAGTTAACACACTGGGGAAATCAAACCAGGGAAGTAATTACTTGACCTATATACTGTATACAGTGTCTCACTAAAGTGAGTACCCCCTCCCCTTTGTGTAGATGTGTTATTTTATCTTCTCCTGGGACCACCCTGAAGAGATGACCCTCTGATCCAGAGTAGAGTAGTCAGTGTACAGCTGGGATAACAGGGGACATTTGCTGAGCCCTCAAAATAACTCAACACAGCCATTAATGTCTAACCCGCTGCAACAAGGTGAGTACACCCTAAGTGAGAATGGCTAAATTGTGCCCAATTAGCCATTTCTCCTCCCCGGTGTCATGTGACTCGTTAAGGTCTCAGGTGTGATGGGGAGCAGGTGTGTATCATCTGGTGTTTTGCTCTCACACTCTCTCATACTGGTCACTGGAACTTCTCTTCATCAATGATGACCTCCTCTTCATCATTAGTGTGTGACTCCTCTTCATCATTGCAGAGCCTGGAGGTGAACATCCTGGAGGGTCTGGTGCTCCGGGGGGTTCCGTCTGTTGTGATCTGCGGGGGTCGGGTGGTTCTTCAGGACGGGAAGCTGAACGTGAGCGAAGGATCCGGACGTTTCATAAACAGGAAGGCGTTCCCCGACACCGTGTACAAGAGGATCAGAGCCCGCAGCAAGGTGACCACCCAGAACTACCCATAACCTGGGTTCACAAGTTACATTATCTACTGGTTAACTAGTTACAATATCTATTGGTTAACTAGTTACATTAACTAATGTTTAATAATTGAGGAAGGCGTTCCTCGGCAGTGTGTACAAGAAGATCAGAGCCTGCAGCAAGGTGACCAAACATAACTAAACATGACCTGGGAAATGGTTAACTAGTTAACTTACCTACCGGGTGAGTAGTTGTGTTAACTAATGCTTAACTTGTAAATGTACTTACCTGGTAACTAGTTAACTGTTTGTTAGTTAACTGTTTGTTAACTAGTTACCTTACCTACGGGGTAACTAGGACCGATACCTACTGGTTATCTCTATAACTATCAGTCTCGTGACGAACTGACCTCAGATGTTTTGTCTCCTGGTCTCAGATGGCGGAGGCCCGAGGCGTCCCCCGTGGAAACTACGATGGTCCGGTCCATGATGTCATCAGCATGACTAAATCGGTCCCACCCACTCCGACCAGCAGAGGACCGCCCTGCCAGAAAACCCAGACCAGCCTCCGAAACCTCCACCAATCAGGATTCACACTGGCAGGTACACTTACAGACATACAGTGACTTAACACTCGGCTCCGACAGACTACAGAGACTCTGCTCCGACAGACTAGAGAGACTCGGCTCCAACAGACTACAGAGACTCTGCTCCTACAGACTAGAGAGACTCGGCTCCGACAGCTAGAGAGACTCTGGTCCAACAGACTAGAGAGACTCTGCTCCAACAGACTAGAAAGGCTCTGCTCCGACAGACTAGAAAGGCTCTGCTCCGACAGACTAGAGAGACTCTAATCCGACAGACTAGAGAGACTCTGCTCCAACGGACTAGAGAGACTCTGCTCCGACAGACTACAGAGACTCTGCTCCGACAGACTAGAGAGACTCTGCTCCTACAGACTAGAGAGACTCTGCTCCAACAGACTACAGAGACTCGGCTCCGACAGACTAAAGGCTCCAACAGATTAAAGAGACTCGGCTGCGACAGACTAGAGGCTCCGACAGACTAGAGAGACTCGGCTCCGACAGACTAGAGGCTCCAACAGACTACAGAGACTCGGCTCCAAAAGACTACAGAGACTCGGCTCCAACAGACTAGAGAGACTTGGCTCCGACAGACTACAGAGACTCGGCTCCAACAGACTAAAGAGACTCGGCTCCGACAGACTAGAGAGACTCGGCTCCAACAGACTACAGAGACTCGGCTCCAACAGACTAGAGAGACTTGGCTCCGACAGACTAGAGAGACTCGGCTCCAACAGACAAGAGAGACTTGGCTCCGACAGACTAGAGGATCCAACAGACTAGAGAGACTCAGGTTCAACAGACTAGAGGCTCCAACAGACTAAAGAGACTTGGCTCCAACAGACTCGGCTCCAACAGACTAGAGAGACTTGGCTCCAACAGACTAGAGAGACTCGGCTCCAACAGACTACAGAGACTCGGCTCCAACAGACTAGAGAGACTTGGCTCCAACAGACTAGAGAGACTCGGCTCCAACAGACTAGAGAGACTTGGCTCCAACAGACTACAGAGACTCGGCTCCAACAGACTAGAGAGACTTGGCTCCTACAGACTACAGAGACTCGGCTCCAACAGACTAGAGAGACTCGGCTCCAACAGACTAGAGAGACTTGGCTCCTACAGACTACAGAGACTTGGCTCCAACAGACTAGAGAGACTTGGCTCCTACAGACTAGAGAGACTTGGTTCCAACAGACTAGAGAGACTCGGCTCCAACAGACTACAGAGACTCGGCTCCAACAGACTAGAGAGACTTGGCTCCTACAGACTAGAGAGACTTGGCTCCAACAGACTAGAGAGACTCGGCTCCAACAGACTACAGAGACTCGGCTCCAACAGACTAGAGAGACTCGGCTCCGACAGACTAGAGAGACTCGACTCCAACAGACTACAGAGACTCGGCTCCAACAGACTAGAGAGACTTGGCTCCGACAGACTAGAGAGGCTCAGAGACTCGCTCTGACAGTCTAGTGATAGACTCACACACACACACACACACACACACACTGACTGTTGTTCTCCTCTGAACAGGAAGCCAGGTTGACGACCACATTCCTCGCCGCTCGACTCAGAAGATCGTCGCTCCCCCCGGCGGACGCTCCAACATCACTTCCTTGTCTTAGACAGGAAGTGACTCAGCACATGAGCAGGAAGTGAGCGAATGTCTCCGAGAGGCTGCACTAAAAGCTAACAACAAGCTACACCTGCTGATAATATACTACAGTACTGCAGTACTACAGGTACTATTATACTGCAGTACTTGTAGTAACTTCAAAAAGTACTCCTTCCAATTACTAGCACTTAACCCTTTTGGAGTAGTACTTCATTTAATACTAAAGATATATGTAGTGCTACCCCTTAAACTAATACTACATCCATAAGATCAGTTCAACACAAACCCATAAAACAGTAGTACTACAACCCTACATATACTAACACATCCTACAACACCCCCTCATGTAGCAGTAAACATAGTAACTGTAGTACTTTAAATACCACTGAACCCAACAACACCTTTACAAATACTAGTACACTCCTCAACTGGTACTGTACTTCTACAGGAGTAGTACTCAATGCTACAACAGTGGTACTTTAACTAGTACTTACAGTTTGGTGTTTTTCTCCAGGCCTGCTGTGTACCGGCCTCCAGATCATGTGAAGCTCTCTAAATGTATACATGTACTCAAACAACTGCATCCTGTCCCCTATTACCGAGTATTCCTGAGTATAGCTGAGTACACCGAGTATTCTTGAGTATTACTGAGTATTACCGAGTATTCTTGAGTATTCCTGGGTATAGCTGAGTATTCCTGAGTATTCTTGGGTATAGCTGAGTATTCCTGAGTATTCCTGGGTTTCCCCCTAACTGCTGAACACCAGGTGTTCACAGGTGTTGCACTAACCCTCTGCAGTATTTCCTTATGCAGGTCTGTGGTGCTGTCTGTGTTTTATTACTCTCTAATACCTGTCCTGTATAATATACTCCCTGTGTACTCCTTTATGATATTACTAATACTCTGTACTTTGTTCTTGTAGTTTCTGCTCTGACTCCCTTTCATATTTATTTTATAAGTTTGATACTGAAACTCTTTCAGGCTGACTGTGGAAACATGAATACAAACAAACAGTGCAAAAATAATCCAGAAATAGCCTGCAGGTAGCTGACCCCCCCCCGTATGACCTCTACTGACCCCTTTGTTAACCCCCCCCCTCCCCATATGACCCTGCAGTGTCAGTGATGAAAGCTTCGCCGTTTACACAAAGAGTTTAGTCCTCTTGGACACGTTGTCCTGGTGACGGTGAATCTGTTGTTGTTGTTGTTGTTGTTGTTGTTGTTGTTGCTGTTGTTGTTGTTGTTGTGTAAACTGAGCTGCATGAATAAACTGTGAAGAGAAACCCAGCAGTCAGACCTCCTAACTCTCTGAGATATACACAAAAATAATTCACAGTAACATGACCCTGAGCTCACCTGAGAATACTGCCCCCCCAACTCTACTGAACTAAACTGTACTCTACTGTACTCTGTAATGTGTACAGTACAGAGTACAGTAGAGTACTGTACTTTACTGCAGTGATTCTTAACCATAGGGCCGCGGCCCAAACTTGGGCCGCCAGCGCCACCTAGAGGGCCGCAAAAAACGTTCAGTTTTGCACCTGTGGGCCGCAAGGGCCGCGGGACTGCATAGGTTATCAACTGAAGACACCAGAGATATGTTATCCATGAGAAGCTCAGTTACAATTCAGCTTTTCGACCACGTGGTGGCGGTAATGCATCTACTCTTTTACTCTTTTACATTTACTCTTTTGTGAGTAAGAGTAAAGAGTACATTTTTGCGTCGGTACAATCCCGATTATATAAAATACGGCTTCGTAAACGGAGGTACCGAGGCAGTGCCGAGAGCCCAGTGTGTGGAGTGTGGGTTAACGCTGTCAAATGAGGCACTAAAGCCCTTAAAACTACAGCGGCATCTACAGACCAAGCACCCGACGCTCGTGGGAAAGCCGGTGGAATTTCTCAAAAGAAAAGAAAATGGGCTGCAGATGCAGAAAAGGTCGGTCATGTCACTGACCGGCAGCTCCAAATGTGCACTGAAAGCCAGCTACCTCGTAGCCAGACGTGTGGCACAGAGCAAGAAGGCGTTACCA
>NC_086358.1:244443-246786 GCF_036324505.1 Eleginops maclovinus | reverse complement strand
ATATATATATATATATATATATATATGTATATATATGTATTATACATATCTGTTTATAGTACACACGCACACACACACACACACACACACACACATATATCTATATATTATACATACCATATACATCTGCTATACATAATATATGCATCTGTCCATACCTCCTCATTCAACAGTGTAAAGTGTTTAAATACTCTCAATGTATTCCACATATGTATATATTTCACCTCCTCAAATCTTTATTGTTGATATTGTAAATATTCTTCTCTTTTTGCACTATTTTATTCATGTTATTTGCACCATGCATGTTGAGTTGTTGGAGGAGCATGCGACATAAGATTTTCATTGCCAACATATACGCTGTATCTGCTGTGCATATGACCAATAAAGCCTTGAACACTTGAACATTGAACTGTCACGGATGAAAAGCAGCCTGCCTACGCGGCCAACGCTCATGGCCACTACTGAGCGCCGGCCCTGGCGTTTCCCGACCCGCCGAAACTGCATGGAGGACGGCATTTAAGAGCCTTCGCTCCAAACTTCTCATGGTAAAAACACATATCCACAGGGGTTCCAAATGCACACCTTAAAAGGGAAAAACAGACCGGGAACTGCATGAGAAACCATGTGCGTGTTCGATTAGCTTAGCTCCAGTTCAGTAAGCTAGCGAATTTGACTTCAGTGCTGTACATGATAATAAAATACATCCACAGGGCAACGAACCTTCCGTTAACAACCAACAGTATTTGTGGCTGGAGCAAAATTCAATTTGAGCCTCTGAACTGTTTTCTTCTACAGGTTTAACTCAAATGTACTCTTACTCGTATGTCTTAGCTCTCCTCAGCGGAGCCTGAAAGTAGCGGGACTCTACCGGAACTAACGATGTCTAGAGCCACAAAATAAAAGCATACCTATCAAAATAAAAGTTCCCCAAAATAAATATACAGTAACAAGTATTTACAAAGAAAAAGTGAAGTGGATTATTGGTGAAATATAAATATGATAAATGAATAGGCCTACATCGGATACAATTGCACATCAATTGTTATTGCACAACTAGTCCGTTTTTTGTTGTATGGGGGGTCTACCAGGGGCCATGCTGGTTATAAAGTCTGACCGCTGCAGGAAGGAAGGACCTGCGGTGTCCTAACCCCTAGCAGTCTGATGGCTACAGGCCCAAAGGAGTTCCCCAGCTGTTAGTGCTGTGCCGAGGTGGGATGAGTCTGTGGCTGAACGTACTCCTCATCTTCACTAGCTCTGCACGGAGGGGGGGTTATCCAGGTTCCTCCTCGAGAGGTTTGTTTACATTTATTTTAAAAACCACAGAAGAAGAGGAGGGGGGTCACGTGATTACAGAGAGCAGCTGATGAGAAGAGCTGCACGCGGAGGTGAGTCTCACGGAAGATCATGAATGGATCCTCTCAGAGTCTCGCGGCTGTTACCTGTGCAGATGAGCCGCTCACACAGCGCGAGCTCTCTGCACAGAGCCGCATGCTGCCTCTGGAAACTCCACGCAGGTTTGTTGATAACGCAGAACGAGAGTCACGTGGGGGCACCTGCACAGGTGTCTGTTTGAAATGAGTGCTTCAGTCTCTCACGGTCTGTCTGTCCGTCTGTATGTCCGTCTGTTTGTATGTCTGTGAGACAGGATCTAATAAAGACCAATAACCTGAAACTACAGAAGCGCTAAAAGAGAGCATCATGGGAAGATATTCACTCTTGCTTCATGTGAAGTGTAGGCAGTTTGTTTTGAAAGGTTAGCAGCTTAACCATAGACTGTATATATTGAGCTTAACCGAAGTTATGATGTGCTACAACAGGAAGTGTGGAGCAGCCCTTCAGAATAAGAGCGTGATGGGGGAGCGACAGCTGGTGGAGGAGGTTCTGTCTCTGTGTCTGCAGAGGATCTCTGTGGAGGAGAGCGTGATGAGCAGCGAGCAAGGTGACAACAAATATATATATATATATATATATATATATGTGTGTGTGTGTGTAATAGTAAGTCTGGGGGTCCGGGGGCTGGGGTCAGGGTATATACAGTAAATGTGATGTTGTTATAGAGCTGGTCTCGGTGGTCCGGGGGCTAGAGGGGGGCCGGCGGCGCTGGCTGCAGGCGGAGCTGGAGCTCAGGAAGTACAAAGAGCTGCTGGTGAAGAGCGACGTGGGGAAGGCGGCTCTGGAGGTGAAACTGAAACACACTCGGAACCAGCTGGACGTGGAGATGAAGAAACGGTACAAGATCGAGGGGGACTACCACTACCTGGTGAGGACACCAGGCACACGTTTCTCCCATGATGCAGTGGGGTGTTTCTCCAATGATGCAGTGGGGTGTTTCTCCCATGCAGT
>NC_086358.1:231943-239443 GCF_036324505.1 Eleginops maclovinus | reverse complement strand
AGAACTTTCTGTTGTTCTTTAGAACTGTCTGTTGTTCTTTAGAACTTTCTGTTTTTCTTTAGAACTTTCTGTTGTTCTTTAGAACTTTCTGTTGTTCTTTAGAACTTTCTGTTGTTCCCTAGAACTTTCTGTTGTTCTTTAGAACTTTCTGTTTTTCTTTAGAACTTTCTGTTGTTCTGTAGAACTTTCTGTTGTTCTGTAGAACTTTCTGTTGTTCTTTAGAACTTTCTGTTGTTCCCTAGAACTTTCTGTTGTTCTTTAGAACTTTCTGTTGTTCTTTAGAACTTTCTGTTGTTCCCTAGAACTTTCTGTTGTTCCCTAGAACTTTCTGTTGTTCTTTAGAACTTTCTGTTTTTCTTTAGAACTTTCTGTTGTTCTTTAGAACTTTCTGTTGTTCTTTAGAACTTTCTGTTGTTCTCTAGAACTTTCTGTTGTTCTTTAGAACTTTCTGTTGTTCTCTAGAACTTTCTGTTGTTCTTTAGAACTTTCTGTTGTTCTTTAGAACTTTCTGTTTTTCTTTAGAACTTTCTGTTGTTCTTTAGAACTGTCTGTTGTTCCCTAGAACGTTCTGTTGTTCTTTAGAACTTTCTGTTGTTCTGTTGTTCCCTAGAACTTTCTGTTGTTCTTTAGAACTTTCTGCTGTTCTTTAGAACTGTCTGTTGTTCCCTAGAACTTTCTGTTGTTCTGTAGAACTTTCTGTTTTTCTTTAGAACTTTCTGTTGTTCTTTAGAACTGTCTGTTGTTCCCTAGAACTTTCTGTTGTTCTTTAGAACTTTCTGTTTTTCTTTAGAACTTTCTGTTGTTCTTTAGAACTGTCTGTTGTTCTTTAGAACTTTCTGTTGTTCCCTAGAACTTTCTGTTGTTCTTTAGAACTGTCTGTTGTTCCCTAGAACTTTCTGTTGTTCCTAGAACTTTTTGTTGTTCTCTAGAACTTTCTGTTGTTCTTTAGAACTTTCTGTTGTTCCCTAGAACTTTCTGTTGTTCTTTAGAACTTTCTGTTGTTCTGTAGAACTGTCTGTTGTTCCCTAGAACTTTCTGTTGTTCTTTAGAACTTTCTGTTGTTCTGTAGAACTTTCTGTTGTTCTCTAGAACTTTCTGTTTTTCTTTAGAACTTTTTGTTGTTCTCTAGAACTTTCTGTTGTTCTTTAGAACTTTCTGTTGTTCCCTAGAACTTTCTGTTTTTCTTTAGAACTTTCTGTTGTTCCCTAGAACTTTCTGTTGTTCTTTAGAACTGTCTGTTGTTCCCTAGAACTTTCTGTTGTTCCCTAGAACTTTTTGTTGTTCTCTAGAACTTTCTGTTGTTCTTTAGAACTTTCTGTTGTTCCCTAGAACTTTCTGTTGTTCTTTAGAACTTTCTGTTGTTCTGTAGAACTTTCTGTTGTTCTTTAGAACTTTCTGTTGTTCCCTAGAACTTTCTGTTGTTCTTTAGAACTTTCTGTTGTTCTTTAGAACTTTCTGTTTTTCTTTAGAACTTTTTGTTGTTCCCTAGAACTTTCTGCTGTTCTTTAGAACTTTCTGTTGTTCTTTAGAACTGTCTGTTGTTCCCTAGAACTTTCTGTTGTTCCCTAGAACTTTCTGTTGTTCTTTAGAACTTTCTGTTGTTCTTTAGAACTTTCTGTTGTTCTCTAGAACTTTCTGTTTTTCTTTAGAACTTTCTGTTGTTCCCTAGAACTTTCTGTTGTTCTTTAGAACTGTCTGTTGTTCCCTAGAACTTTCTGTTGTTCCCTAGAACTTTTTGTTGTTCTCTAGAACTTTCTGTTGTTCTTTAGAACTTTCTGTTGTTCCCTAGAACTTTCTGTTGTTCTTTAGAACTTTCTGTTGTTCTGTAGAACTGTCTGTTGTTCCCTAGAACTTTCTGTTGTTCTTTAGAACTTTCTGTTGTTCCCTAGAACTTTCTGTTGTTCTTTAGAACTTTCTGTTGTTCTTTAGAACTTTCTGTTTTTCTTTAGAACTTTTTGTTGTTCCCTAGAACTTTCTGCTGTTCTTTAGAACTTTCTGTTGTTCTTTAGAACTGTCTGTTGTTCCCTAGAACTTTCTGTTGTTCCCTAGAACTTTCTGTTGTTCTTTAGAACTTTCTGTTGTTCTTTAGAACTTTCTGTTGTTCTCTAGAACTTTCTGTTGTTCTTTAGAACTTTCTGTTTTTCTTTAGAACTGTCTGTTGTTCTTTAGAACTTTCTGTTTTTCTTTAGAACTGTCTGTTGTTCTTTAGAACTTTCTGTTGTTCTGTAGAACTGTCTGTTGTTCTTTAGAACTGTCTGTTGTTCCCTAGAACTTTCTGTTGTTCTTTAGAACTTTCTGTTGTTCTTTAGAACTTTCTGCTGTTCTGTAGAACTTTCTGTTTTTCTTTAGAACTTTCTGTTGTTCTGTAGAACTGTCTGTTGTTCCCTAGAACTTTCTGTTGTTCTTTAGAACTGTCTGTTGTTCCCTAGAACTTTCTGTTGTTCTTTAGAACTTTCTGTTGTTCTTTAGAACTTTCTGTTGTTCTCTAGAACTGTCTGTTGTTCTTTAGAACTGTCTGTTGTTCCCTAGAACTTTCTGTTGTTCTTTAGAACTGTCTGTTGTTCCCTAGAACTTTCTGTTGTTCTTTAGAACTTTCTGTTGTTCTTTAGAACTTTCTGTTGTTCCCTAGAACTTTCTGTTGTTCTTTAGAACTTTCTGCTGTTCTGTAGAACTTTCTGTTTTTCTTTAGAACTTTCTGTTGTTCTGTAGAACTGTCTGTTGTTCCCTAGAACTTTCTGTTGTTCTTTAGAACTGTCTGTTGTTCCCTAGAACTTTCTGTTGTTCTTTAGAACTTTCTGTTGTTCTTTAGAACTTTTTGTTGTTCTCTAGAACTTTCTGCTGTTTTTTTAGAACTTTCTGTTCTCTAGAACGTTTTGCTGTTCTTTAGAACTTTCTGTTGTTCTTTAGAACTTTTTGTTGTTCTCTAGAACTTTCTGCTGTTTTTTTAGAACTTTCTGTTCCCTAGAACTTTTTGTTGTTCTCTAGAACTTTCTGCTGTTCTTTAGAACTTTCTGTTGTTCTCTAGAACTTTCTGTTGTTCTTCAGAACTTTCTGTTTTTCTTTAGAACTTTCTGTTGTTCTTTAGAACTTTCTGTTGTTCTTTAGAACTTTCTGTTGTTCTCTAGAACTTTCTGTTGTTCTCTAGAACTGTCTGTTGTTCTTTAGAACTTTCTGTTTTTCTTTAGAACTTTCTGTTGTTCTTTAGAACTTTCTGCTGTTCTGTAGAACTTTCTGTTGTTCTTTAGAACTTTCTGTTGTTCTCTAGAACTTTCTGTTGTTCTTTAGAACTTTCTGCTGTTCTGTAGAACTTTCTGTTTTTCTTTAGAACTTTCTGTTGTTCTTTAGAACTTTTTGTTGTTCTCTAGAACTTTCTGCTGTTCTTTAGAACTTTCTGTTGTTCTCTAGAACTTTCTGCTGTTCTTTAGAACTTTCTGTTGTTCTCTATAACTGTCTGATTGAACTTTGTTCTGGTGGTTGCAGCGCTCGTCGTTCGGGCCTGGTTCTGGTTCTGGAGCGGGGGACCGGAGGAGAGGACGCAGTGGGAACTTCTCTGTAGAGCCACTGGGGAGGACGTTGGAGCAGGTGACTCAGGAATATGGTTGTTGATGTTAAAGTCTGTAGGTTCCATCTGCTCCAGGGTCCAGGTTCTGGTTCTGTCCTCCTCTGAGTACTGTGTGTTTAAAGTCTTTCTGAGGGACAAATGTCTTTGTCTGCACATGTTGAGCTGTTATTGTTCCTGTCTGTCCCAGAGTGCATCATCCTGTCCTCTTACGTCCTGTCTGTTCTCTGTCAGGAGGTGGAGACAGTGGTGAAGGCCTCGGTTCAGACCCCTGACTCCGGGGCTCAGATCCACATGGTGCTGGGGATCACCCAGAAGATCCAGAAGACCCCCCTTCAGCCCCCTCTCACACAGCAGCCCCCACTCACACAGCAGACCCCCCCACTCAAGTCTTTTGTTTCCCCAGAAGGAGGTGAGGTTCCCTCCTCTTCTTCTTCTGCCTCTGACGGTCTGTGGTTCTCTCCTTCTGTGGTATTAAATCATGTCTCTGACGGTCTGTGATTTTCTTCTTCTGTTGTTCTCCTCAGATCAGACCTCCGTCTGGTTCCCCATTGACGATACGGTGCTGGAGACGGAACCTGAATCCAAGATGGAGGACAGCGCGGCGGTTAGAGTGCCGTACCAAAACCCCCTCGAGAGAACCCTGAAACACGTGTTCCTGTCAAAAACTGTAAGAACTAGAACATATGTGTTTGGTTTGGTTCTACAGACGGTTCAATTGTGTTTGGTTTTGCAGACGGTTCAGCTGTGTTTGGTTCTACAGACGGTTCAGCTGTGTTTGGTTCTACAGGCGGTTCTGCTGTGTTTGGTTTGGTTCTGCAGACGGTTCCGATGTGTTCGGTTCTACAGACGGTTCAGCTGTGTTTGGTTCTATAGGCGGTTCTGCTGTGTTTGGTTTGGTTCTGCAGACGGTTCCGATGTGTTCGGTTCTACAGACGGTTCAGCTGTGTTTGGTTCTACAGACGGTTCAGCTGTGTTTGGTTCTACAGACGGTTCAGCTGTGTTTTGTCTGGTTTTGCAGACGGTTCAGCTGTGTTTTGTTCGGTTCTACAGACGGTTCAGCTGTGTTTTGTCTGGTTCTGCAGACGGTTCAGCTGTGTTTTGTTTGGTTCTGCAGACGGTTCCGATGTGTTTGGTTCTACAGACGGTTCAGCTGTGTTTGGTTCTACAGACGGTTCAGCTGTGTTTTGTCTGGTTCTGCAGACGGTTCAGCTGTGTTTTGTTCGGTTCTACAGACGGTTCAGCTGTGTTTTGTCTGGTTCTGCAGACGGTTCAGCTGTGTTTTGTTTGATTCTGCAGACGGTTCAGCTGTGTTTTGTTTGGTTCTGCAGACGGTTCAGATGTGTTTGGTTTGGTTCTGCAGACGGTTCAGATGTGTTTGGTTTGGTTCTGCAGACAGTTCTGCTGTGTTTGGTTTGGTTCTACAGACGGTTCAGCTGTGTTTGGTTCTGCAGACGGTTCAACTGTGTTTGGTTTGGTTCTACAGACAGTTAAGCTGTGTTTGGTTCTGCAGACGGTTCAGCTGTGTTTGGTTCTACAGACGGTTCAGCTGTGTTTGGTTCTGCAGACGGTTCAGCTGTGTTTGGTTCTACAGACTGTTCTGCTGTGTTTGGTTTGGTTCTACAGACGGTTCAGCTGTGTTTGGTTCTACAGACGGTTCAGCTGTGTTTGGTTCTACAGACGGTTCAGCTGTGTTTGGTTCTACAGACGGTTCAGCTGTGTTTGGTTCTACAGATGGTTCAGCTGTGTTTGGTTCTACAGACGGTTCAGCTGTGTTTGGTTCTACAGACGGTTCAGCTGTGTTTGGTTCTACAGACGGTTCAGCTGTGTTTGGTTCTACAGACGGTTCAGCTGTGTTTGGTTCTACAGACGGTTCAGCTGTGTTTGGTTCTACAGATGGTTCAGCTGTGTTTGGTTCTACAGACGGTTCAGCTGTGTTTGGTTCTACAGACGGTTCAGCTGTGTTTGGTTCTACAGACGGTTCAGCTGTGTTTGATTCTACAGACGGTTCAGCTGTGTTTGGTTCTACAGACGGTTCAGCTGTGTTTGGTTCTACAGACGGTTCAGCTGTGTTTGGTTCTACAGACGGTTCAGCTGTGTTTGGTTCTACAGACGGTTCAGCTGTGTTTGGTTCTACAGACGGTTCGGCTGTGTTTGGTTGGCTCTAGAGACGGTTCAGATGTGTTTGGTTTGGTTCTGCATACAGTTCAGATGTGTTCGGTTCTACAGATAGTTCTGGTGTGTTTGGTACTGCAGACAGTTCAGATGTGTTCGGTTCTACAGACGGTTCTGGTGTGTTTGGTACTGCAGACAGTTCAGATGTGTTTTGTCTGGTTCTGCAGACGGTTCAGATGTGTTTGGTTTGGTTCTGCATACAGTTCAGATGTGTTCGGTTCTACAGACAGTTCTGGTGTGTTTTGTACTGCAGACAGTTCAGATGTGTTTGGTTCTGCAGACAGTTCAGCAGTGCTGCACGTGATCTACAGCTGGTTCTGCTGGTGGTCTACATGTGGTTCCAGCTCTCTTGGGTTCTGCACGTGGTTTAAAGATGGTTCAGGTTCTTTTGGTTTCTGCAGGTGATCCGGCCTGAGACCTGTGCACCCTGTGGGAAGAGGATCCGGTTCGGCAGGATGGCAGTGAAGTGCAGAACCTGCAGAGCCGTCGCTCATCCAGAGTGCAAACTGAGGTTCAGCACCAGCTGCTCCACCAGACCTGCTCCGGTGGGGGGGCCATCAACAAAGGTAATGAGGAGGGGGATTAGTGATGGGGGGGTGGGGGGTGCAGAACCAGTTCTTTCTCCTGATCAGGGCTGGACTGGCTATCTGGCGTACCGGGCAAATCCCGGCAGGCCCTCCAACGTTTTGGGCCTTCCCAGGGCCGGAAACAAAACATACATTATATATATTATATTTTGTTTTGATTGCGACGGTAAAAACATGGCACATCGTGGCCCATTGGATGCTTCTCTTGAGGCACATTTGGCTAGTCCAATGAAATTCCTTGGTTCTCGAAGGCCCGCCCCTCCCTAGAAGCCCTCACTTGACCCAAGTCATCACCTCAAATTTTGTAAGCGAATGGTGGAGGATAGAGAGGTTGCGAGATGGAGAAACAAAAGAGTGGCCATGAGAAGCGAATGGAAAAGAGAAAGCAAAAACTTAAAGACGACGCAGCAAAATGTGCAAAAATCACCGACTTATTCAAAAGCACAAGCTCGACTTCAGGTTCGGGTAGTGGGGCTGCTGCTGGGGCCGTGGGAGATGATGGGGAACCAGGCAGCTCAACCTCGGGTTCGGGCGGTGGGGCCGCCGGTACAACGACAACGAGCGCACAGGTGGTGGAGAATGTAGAGGAGGAGGAGGCGGAGGAGATGGTGGTTCGAGCCGGGGAACCAGAGGAGGAGGAGACGGAGAGACGAGAGTCACGAGACGTGACCCAGCAGGGAGAGATTGAGGTTAGAATTCAGCTCAACACACCCGCTAGCTAGCCAATGCAGTGTAGCTACTCACCGCTTCGGCGTTTCGTTTCCCATTTATTGCCTGAAACCGAGACCAAGTTGTCATCCTGACTTTATCAAATCAGTCACAAACATGCACCCATTTGATATATTTTCATGCACTTCTCTTGTAATGTTGCGCCAGCATATATAACTCTTCCATTTGTCGAGCTGTTACAAGGTCATGTGATGTGTTTGAAGTTATGCTAGTGCCGTCCCGTCTAGAAATACCCTAGCTAGCTAGGCAGATTAGCTATTCACTGCTTCGGCGTTTTTCCCATTTATTGCCTGAAACTAAGACTAAATGTGTCGCCCCCACTCTCTCAAATCAGTCACAAATATGTACCGATTTATTTTCGTACACCTTTCTTGTATTGTTTTGACAGCTTATAGAAATCTTCCATTTGTCTTGAGCTGTCAGCTGTCACAAGGACGACATGTGCTGTGT